>NC_061104.1:6098048-6144360 GCF_015104395.2 Macrobrachium nipponense
AAGCATGGCTTGTCTCTTGCCTGAGAACTTCTCTGCAGATTGGCTAGGAGTTCCCTCTTGTATTGACAAGGGTATTAGGGAGGGAGCTCTGGTTGCTCTTATATGTCCTAAGGTGTAACCTCGACACAAAGATCGGCTCTTCTGTATTCACTTTTTGATGAGAAACATCTGTTTCCAAAGGCAACAGTTCTAGGTATTGCATCTGACTTCCAAAGGAAGAGTACACAGGCTCTTTCACAATCCTCCAAAAGGCCTAGAGATCTCCTGCTGTAAGCTCGAGGCAGTCGCTTCCTTCAAGACCTCAGCCCTTTTGGACTAGACAAAGATCTTTCTCCCTCTCCAGAGGAAATACAACTTTCTCTTCAATAGCCATCAAGAAATCATCATTGAAAGTTCCCTCTTGTAAGTGAGGAGAACATTCTCTGTCCACAAGTTGGGGCCAGACTCCAGGTGTTTTGAGAAGTTTGGCAGGAGAAGGGGTCAGAATTATGGATTGTAAATGTTCTGAAAGAGGGATACGTTTTCCTCTTTATAAAGAAGCCTCCCTTAGTCAGCATTCCCGTCATCTTGACAGCTTATTCCGCAAGATTGTGGACGAGGTAACATCTCATAGAGAGGGGACAATAGAGGAAGAACAGGACATTTATTCTCCAGGATTTTACAATATAGTCTTTTTGTAGTCCCCAAGTCATCGGGGTGCTGGAGGCCCATCTTGGATGTCAGCGCCCTCAAATGTCTTCGTTATATAGACAAAATTCAAGATGGAGACAAACCAAATAGTCCTGTCATCCATTTTCCCAGGAGACTGGATGGCTTCCATAAACCTTACGGGATGTGTACCTCCATGTCCCTATCCACCCAAGGTCAAGCAAGTACCTCAGGCTTGTTTTCGAAGGAAGGGCGTTTCAGTTTCGCACCCTTTGCTTCAGACTTACGACGGCCCCGCAGATTTTCACCAGAGTAATGGCTCCCATTGCAAAGTGGCTTCATCTACAGTGAATAAGAATCTCCCTGAATTTAGAGGATTGGCTTCTCAGGGCCCATTCGGAGAGTCAGTGCACAGAAGACCTCAGTTAGACTCCTGCTAACACAAGAATTAGGAATTCTTAAGTAAACTCGGAAATCCCATCAGAAGATTCTGTATTTGGAAATGATAATAATATCTCAGAAATATTGGGTTTTTCATGCTCCGAAAAGGATAGAATCATATTTGAGGAAAGTACAAGAGAAGAAGGAAGTGTCAATGACTTGGTCCCAAGATCAAAAGTCGTTACAAATAAACGTGAAGGAACAAAAGGCAATACATTTAAGCCTTTGTCTTTCTCTATTGTGGTACATTCAGACAACATGACTGTTCTGTCATATATAAGAATATACAGTGGAACCTCTACATATAAAGTCCCTACGTACAAAAAATTCAGGTTATGAAAGCAAAGAAAGATTTTTTTGCTTCTATGTACGAAAATAATTCAGGTTGCGAAAGGGTAAAGTCCCGAGATTCGCCCGGGCCGCTGAGAACAATTTTAAAAACTGGCGCACCGCCAACTCAGTAGACTCGCCACCATCCTCCCGTTCTCCCATTGGTTCCTGATGCTAGTCACCGCCTTAAGATCCTGCTCTCTTATTGGTCAGCATCTGTCCCATCATGCCTCTGTGTAAAGGCATTCCTTGACCATTTTTTACAGCAGCATTATTAAAAACATATGGAATTCGTTTGTTCACATATATTTCGTTTGTTAAGGTAAATTCGCGTTAGTGATTTCGCTTTCATTATACTGTAAGTTACTTTATCGTGTTGTTTGTGAACTTAATGACTTACGTTATTAGCCATGGGTCCCAAGAATGTTGCCGAAGTTTCACAGAAAGAAGGAGGATGGCTTTCTATGGAGATGAAGATGGAGATAATCAAGAAGTGTTAATGTTTTCTGCCATTTGTTAATGTGTTTCATAAAAGTTTAGTGTTTAATGTTTTCTGCCATTGTTTTAATGTGTTTCATAAAGTTAAGTTTTCATGTTTTCTGCTGTTTGTCCTCCCCTCTGTTGCCCACTTTCGGACATCACCTCACTCGAAGGTAAAAGTTTTCCACATTTTACTACCTACAAGTACGTACATGTAAACACAGTATTTCTTGTACCCTATAGTACACTAATACACTTTATTTACAGGTACAGTAACGGTTAGGTTAAGTATTGAATGGTCCAAATTGTTGTATTTCATTGTTTATTGGTCAATTTAGCTGTATTATAAAATTTACTGTGGTGTTTATGAAGGGCTTGGAATGAATTAGGCAATTTACATGTAAAACGTAGTTTAGTACGAAAAAATTAGGTTACGAAGGCTGCTTCGGAACGGATTAATTTTCGTAACCGGAGGCACTATTGTATAAGAAAGCAGGAAGGGACTCTCTCTTTCTCTCTGTACAAGGCAGCAAGAGAACTCCTTCTCTGGGGGAGACCAGAACAACCCTCGAATAGTTACCAGATTCATCCAAGGAAAACTCAATGTCTTGGTGGACGAATTAAGCCATCAGAAACAAGTCCTCTCGATGGAATGGACTTCAGATCCTCTGGTCTGAACCTTTGGAAACTTTTGGGAAAACCAATGATGGATCT
This sequence comes from Macrobrachium nipponense, assembly GCF_015104395.2. Classification (NCBI taxonomy): domain Eukaryota; kingdom Metazoa; phylum Arthropoda; class Malacostraca; order Decapoda; family Palaemonidae; genus Macrobrachium; species Macrobrachium nipponense. Next base: position 6,100,662 of record NC_061104.1, read on the forward strand.
GTTTTTTATGTCTCGAAACCATCGTCTACCACTGTTTTGTTCTCCAGCACCAGAAATGCAGGCTTGGGCAGTGGATGCTATGCCTCCTCAACTGGTTGAACAAAGATTATATGCCTTCCCCCATTCAGTTTGATCAGCTAGGTGATAAACAAGTTTCCAATGCACCACAACATCTCTATTTTGGTGTTTTTTTTTTTTTTTTTTTGGCAGGCAAAGGAATGGTTTCCCGACCTTTTAGACCTTCTGGTAGACTTCCCAGAGACTGCTTCCAAAAAGCAATTTCTCAGAAAACCACACTTGGAGATTCCATCAAGACCTGTCTTCTCTGGCCCTGACAAAAGAAAGATTTTTGAAGGCAGCTTCAGAAGCAATCCCTAAATGTAGAAGACAAGTCTTCGAACAATGTAAATCAAAATAAATGGAGGAATTTTAGTGGTGTAGGAGTTCCAATATCTCCTCTTCTAGGACTACTGTGACCCAAATACCTGGTTTTTCATTACATCTAAGATCAGCTAAGAACCTTTCTACCTCTACCATAAAAGGCTATAGAGTTATGTTGGGTTCAGTTTTTTGCCATAGAGGAATGAGCTTTTCCTCCAATTCAGATCTGTCAGACCACAAAGTCTTTCGGCACCTCAAAATGTAAGGATTCCCTTAATGTGTCTTGGAATCTTGATATATAGTGTTAAAGTGGTTTTCTGAACCTTGTTTTGAACCTATGCATGCAATTTCATTGGGAGACTTAACTAGGGGCTTTTGATGAGGAAAAGGCTAATTGGAGGGGTTGCTATGGTAGTGTTTAACACTCGCCCCAGGTTTATACCGACACCTTTTACATAGGTGAGCGAGTCAGAGAGTTCTGACATGTCCAATTTAGCAGTTCTCTGGTATTATAGCAATATTTTAACAGAAATAGTGCTAAAGAGACGTATTTCACTGGGCGACACGGCTTCCTCATCAAGAAGTATTTCACTGGGCGACACGGCTTCCTCATCCAGAAATAGACTTTTCCTACGTCAAAATCCCCTTTCTAGTCACATTGGCGACGGCAAAACGGGTTAGCGAGGTGCATGCTTTAGATAGAAGAGTAGGCTTTCCAAAGGGAATGCAGTTTGCTCCTATTCCCTTGGTTTTTTGGGCAAGAACGAGTCCCCTGCTAATCCATGGCCTCGTTCTTTCTCAATTAACAGCCTGACATAGATCTTGGGAACCGACGATCACGAAAGGACCATCCCGTGAGGTCCTTGAAACATTACTTCTATAGAACGAAAGACATTCGTGACAACTCTTGTAATCTGTGGTGCTCAGTTAAGAATCCATCCAGACCGCTGCCTAAGAACGCTTTAGCATTTTTCCATAGGGACATCATCCAGGAAGCACACTCCTCAGTTCAGAAAGACATGTTTCCTCTATGTAAGGTAAAAGCTCACAAAATTAGAGTAGTAGCCATGTCACTGACCTTTAAAAGAAATTAACCTATTACGGTCTACATTTTGGAAATGCAAATCTGTTTTTGCCTCACATTATCTTTGCGACACTGAAACCATGTATCATGAATGCAGTACGTATACCTTGGGTCTGTTTTTAACAGCTGATGTGGTGGTGTTGGGAAAGGAAGTGTAGGAAGCTAGCTTCCTAAATCATATATTCTCCCTGGTAAATATAAGGTGTTGATGTTGTTGGGAACCCTGGAGGTACAAGGTACCTGGAGCACCCTCCAGTCCTTTGGTAGGGTGGTGGTGGTTTTTTATGGCTATGTTTTGGGTATAGGTAACAATCTTTTAGATTTCTGGTTATTTTTTGGTACTGAGATCCTGGGCAGGGGCAATTTGAATATCCTTGCTAGCTATCGTTATTGTCCTTCACTACAAAGTTCTCACTATAGTAGTAGGCACTCCATGGCTATACCGCCATGCCACTACATGATAAGAAGAGTGACAACCAGAGATGTTATCTTCCTGGAACAACTCTTTTATCAAGTAAGGAAACAACAAACATTTTATTGATGTTGGCAAAGCTTTCTATTCTCAAACCGATTATATTAACAATGTTTTGAGGTAGAACTATCCATACTTCAATGAGGGAATCAGTTATGTAATTACTGGGTAAGTAAATTAATTAAGAATGACATTTTTAAAATAAAACAAACTTTTAATTATACTTACCCAGTAATTACATGATCAGAGCCCACCCTCCATCCCCTAGCATGGATTTATTATTTACAGGCATAAAAAAACCAAGCTCTTTGCCAATTGTTCCTCTCTTCCCCCGAAAGTCGGGGGTATTGTTACCTAGCCAAAACAAAACAGAAAAATTAGAGCGACCCACAAATTTCGGAATTTTAACTGCCAGGCGAGGGAAACTCTTAGCTACTGGGTAAGTATAATTAAAACATAAAATGTCATATTTCCCATAGTGCATAACAAATTCTAGGAAAGAGGCAGATTCTCATTGTTGTACATTTCTTACAGATTATATATAGCCAGTTGCTGCCGTAAAACATGGATTCAAAAGGCAAAAAGTCTTTCGACAAGAGAGCATACTTCAAACAAAAGTACAAGAAAAATTATGGCAGCCAACAGGAAGGTATGTTGTACAACTAGAAATTCTGGTCTCATAAAATCACAAAGTATAAGTTCTTGTTTTACATTACTACTACACTTGTAATGCTGTAAATGCTACAAAATAAGCCAGTACCAGTGAATTATCCATTCTGGATATTATTATCAGTGAATAAAGTTTTTGTTACCCATATTCATTGCAGAAACAGAATGCGTTCAGATCTTCACACAAAAACAGTGATAATATTAGTATGTTTACTAAGGTGATCTTACAAGGTCTTACATCCTCAGGATGAGTTCCACAATACCCATTCAGGCCATGTAATTTTCTTCCTTGCAATTTCCTCAGAATAAAATTGCTCTTCTATAAATCATTGTTTGTTTTACCTTTCTGGGCTCAGCGTTGTTGTTTTACCTTTTTCATGCTCCTCTATCAATCATAATTTGTTTTACCCTCTTCAGTCTCAATAAATTCCAACTCAAGGAAACCTGTATTTTATATTGTTCTAAATATTTGAGATTCAACCACATTTATCCTTTCTCAAACTAGTATTAATTCATCCAACTGTGCAAACTCTGTTCTCAATACTTCTGTTTTCCTTGGATTTTTCTCAAGGTCCATCTAGCTAGAAAAGTGATGCATTCTGTTAAGTAAGCTTTTTAAATCTTATGTCTTGCTATTTAAAACAGCATCATCTGCAAATTCTGTGCTTGTCAAGTTTCTATTGTCATTCCCTCTAAAGCTTTTCTATCTCCAATCTCTTTCTTCTTATAAAATCCATATAAAGGGCAAACACCAAAACTGATGCATATAACCTTTAGTACTTGTAGCACAAACCACATATGCATACTCCAAATGCAATTAATGAGACTCCATCACCATCCAACTTTGATGTGGATAATTTCAATTAGCTTTCTAAATTCTGCAGGAATACTACATTCATATGAGACTCGACATTGTTGGTCAGTGGACACTGTTAAATGCTATCTCATAATCAACAAAAGCCATCAGATGGAGTTTTAAATTCCTTAAACTGCTGCACAATATTTCTTAAAAGTAGTTGATCTTTATAACTCCTGCAGTTTTAACATTTACTTGTTCATCTTTTGGTATTTTATAAATTTCTTTCTTTAGCTTATTTGAATAAGCAATACTGAATGTTTTCATCATAACTGATGTAAATGCAATACATCTAGTATTGTTACCACATTCATTCAGGTCACTATGACTTCCAATTCCCAATCATTATGTTTATTTCCTCATTCCATATTCTTCAAAACTGTAATTTTGAAACCATATAATTTCATTTTCAGCTAGTCTCTACAGTGATTCCATCATTCCCTGGTGTTTTCTCTCTCAGGATTCTTTGTAACTCAAGTTAAAAAAGCTATGATTTCATTTACTAGTATACATACAGTGAATTCAGTACATTTATCAGATTATCCCCACATACCTTTATTTTTTCACTAATTCTTCCTCTTCACAGGTACTTTCCACTTTCTTATCACCAACAGATTATATATTAATTAATAATAATTCTGTGGGCTACCCTAACATCAATGTCACTCCCTGAATATAAGTATTAATAAAGATTACTGTCCATAAAGCCTCAAAGCAAGAAAGGGCTGCTTACAAACAATGTAGTATAAGAAAAAATGCTAAACAAAATTGATAACATCAAGGCATAATTTCATATTATTAAATTAGCTGGAAAGGTAAATTATTAGGAAATAATTATGCCCATAAAATAGACCTAATTGATACGTAGTAGAAATCACAAAAAAAGACATTTTTATAATAAAATAAATTTGTGTATATACTTACCGAGTAATTACACAGCTATAAGTTTCTAACACTATGGCTGCTAAAAGTCTGAACAATTTTGGAAATCGCAGTAGCGCTCTTTTGTTTTGGCTGTATGTAGATAACCCCACCCACTTTCGGTGAAGAATATTTACAACGTAGCTGAACAGAACAATTTGTTTGTGCTCTATGGTAGGCTCCCATTTTGTAATTATTGGTAAGTACAATACATAAAAATTTCCCTTTTAATTATAAAAGAAAATTGGTCATTTGTATATAAGTAACTGAATCACCCACATTGGCAAGGTGGTGGGGGATTACAATGGACATATATTGTTTCAAATACAATAAATCGTATTCTAAAAACAGTTACTTTTAGATGAAAAGCGGTAAATTAGCTAGCACTTTTAGGTGCTTTATTACTGCTTCTGGTCATCGCTCCTCTCTACCTGTAGTGATGGGGCATCAGGAATCTTGTCTCGTCTCTCTTCAGTGGGTGCTTTGCAAACATGGGATAATTCCGCTTGTTGCCAAAGCTGATAATTGAACCAAATAAATGCCCTTGCTCTGGGCATTTATACAAAAAAGCTCATGATACGAAGGCCGCCTCGGAACAGATTAATTTCGTATCTTGAGGTACTACTATAGTCTGGCATAGCTTAATTAAAAGTCAAATTCAGTAATTATCTAAGCTAATTAGTGCCAGCAAAGTAATGGAATATGTCACCCAACCAATGAAAAAACCACATCCATCAGGTGACCAAAATTTTCCAGAGCTGCACAACCACCATATACATACTACTGTGGTTGACTGGCAGAAACAAATTTTTCTGTTTAGCTATGTTGTACCTATTCTTCCCTGAAAGGGGATGGGGTGCTGTAGTGTTAGAAACTCATATAAAAATACTGGACTAATATTGTAGATACAAGAAAACAGCCAACCTGAGATAACAAGATAGACTAACTATTTCAAGCCCATTGTTGCAGGTTTTCTTCAATATCTTTTTATATACCAGCTGTATCCTTTTCATATTTTGGCACACCATGTTTAAGACCGTCCAGTAATTTTGGGCAATATAATGAAGCGCCAGAATTTATTGATCAAGGCAATTTACTCTTGAACTTTTTCAATTTCAACATTTGTTGTAGATATCCGAACACCTGTCTTTGGCTTCACCTGTCCTTGGCTTGACTAAAGAGTTAGAAAAGAAGCTGCAAAACCTAACACTAAAGGAACTAGTGTGACATAAAAGTCAAATTCAGGAATCAAAATAAGTAATACTCTAAGCTAATTAGCACCAGCAAAGTAATAAAATACGTCACCCAACCGGTGAAAAAACCACATCCATCTGGTGACCAAAATTTTCCAGAGCTGCCCAACAACCATATACTATTGTGGTTGACTGGCAGAAACAAATTTTTCTGTTCAGCTACAGTGTGCCTATTCATTCCCGAAGGGGGGTGGGGGCGATCTACATATACAGTGAAAAACAAGAGTGTGCTACTGGGATTTCCAAAATTTTTCAAATTTTTAGCTGCCATAGTGTTAGAAACTTATAGCTGTGTAATTACTTGTATAAAAATATTGGACTAATATTGTAGATACAAGAAAACAGCCTATCCTGAGATAGCAAGATAGACTACTAACTATTTCAAGTCCATTGTTGCATAGGTTTTCTTTAATATCTTTTTATATATAAGCTGTATCCTCTTGATATTTTGGCACACCACGTTTAAGACCGTCCAGTAATTTTGGGCAATATAATGAAGCACCAGAATTTATTGATGAAGGCAATTTACTCTTGAACTTTTTCAATTTCATCAACCTTTGGTGTAGATGTCTAAACAACTGTCCTTGGCTCAGCTAAAGAGTTAGATAAGAAGCCCCACCCACTCGTTTCTCTCTCTATCTCAAACTTATGAATGGAGGAGTGTAGTGCGATATGTCTTTTTATGTTTTTCATATCCAAATTAGTTAATACATTAAAAATTTTTCTGTATTTCATTGTTTTGAGGGTATTATAAGCTCATGGTTCAGTTACAGCATATAGATACAGTAGATGAGTGGACCAACAGAAAATTAAGAGGGGCACTAGTAGTTTACTGGTTTTCGGGCATGTTGATTTTGTCATCCAGTACATATGTGCAAAAGTCTGAAGTCCCCCATAGCTGAAAGCATACGTCCATCCAACTGTATGAGCTATGGCAAATGTGTTGCAGTATTGTCATCGTGGATGCTGCAATGCATTTGCGTTATGGATGTTCACTGCATATAATGCAAAGGAGGTAGCCAATGGGCTAAGAATTTCTCTGAAAAGGTAAGGGATAATCTCATTAACTGTTCCCTTTAACATATGTACATTGTACATGCACTGGAACATGATCGAATGATTTTAAAATTCTCTTATCAAATTGACAATTATGGCATTCTGTGGAAAAGTTGAGAATTTCTATGTTTTGCCGCAAAACTACACCAGTGGCAACTGCCATGGGGAGATGAATGACCAATTGTTCCTCTGATGGTTGACATCACTACCTTTACCCTTTTACCATCGCTTCTTGAGCCATCCGTCCTGGTAATAATACACCATACCTTACCATGCTAACAGAAAATAGTCATTGTCTCGCATCTGCAATATCTTACAATCAAAACTGGCCCACTACCACCCCATTCTCATAGCAATAAAAAAAAACATACATTATATATAAAAATGTAAAAAGCTATATTGTAGTACACTTCTGTTCATGAGTTTGAGACAGAGAGAGAAATGAATGGGGCAGGGCTTCTTTCCTAACTCTCTAGCTAAGCCAAGGACAAGTGTTTGGATATCTACAATAAATGTGGAGGAAATTGAAAAATGTTGAAGAGTAAATTGCCTTAATCAATAAATTCTGGTACTTCATTATATTGCGCAAAATGACCAGAGAGTCTATGCTGTGCCAAAACATCAAGAAGATAAAGCTGATATAAAAAATATTCAAGAAAACCTATGCGACAACAGGCTTGAACTGATTAGTAGGAAGGTGATACCCAGCAAATACTAAGTACGTAATTACAAAGTACATTACCCAAACAGACAAAAATAAACAACAAATCATTAGATACAGTATGAAGTAGCAAAGATAATTAACATACAAAAGCTAGAATTAAACCAGCTACAATGCTGATATTTTTATTCAAGTGTGTGACCAGGGTACTCAGATCCTGACTTTAAATAACAAAAGATATTTAAAATTTCTCTGTTGCTTGTATATTTTCAAACCCAAGACAAAACTAAAGGTCATTTTTCTTGTATCACCCAACAAATGTATTTAATTTTTTCTAGGTTCACCTTAAATTATGTTTTTCAAAAGAATTAAAGATTTGTTTTTTAAAAGAATAAAGATAAGTAGTAATTTGTGTGCATTGTATCCATAGTTTTCTGTTGGGCAAAGAATTCAAACAGATTAGTTCTACTCTCAAAGATTAGTACTGTTCTTATGTTTATTTTGTGACGATGTGCTATATGTATTTTAAGTGAAAATCTTTCTTCCATCCAGGTCATGGTCGTGCTCTTTTGCAGAAGAAGGCCTTTGTACGACAGTATTACAAGGAGAAAAAATGGCAAGAAAGAAAAGAACAGAAAAGATTAATGCAAGGTGAGTTTTAGATGGGCATTTACATTAATTAGCCTCAACAAAAAGGTTATTGACACAGCATACCTGTTAGCAGGATTATGGAACAGATTTTGATGGAACTTGGTGAATAATTTTTTTGGGAGTCAAACTAAATTTTATTCTCTAGAAACCATCCCAAGTCTTCATTGCTTTTTGTTAAAAGCTTACCACCTGAAGGAAATTTCTACCACTTTACATTCATTATCAATTTGTCTTACATCTTGCAAACATTTTTAAAACCACTTTTTCTCACTCTGTTGTTGATATGTATGTACTTTAGTTCATATGGTTGCTACATTAAATTCTGATACATCTGTGTTATTACAGTAAAATTACTAACTCAACAGCTCCTGTGTATAGCAGCTAAAATTCTTATTTTTTATGTGTATAATTTCTTGTGTTTTTTTAGTTATATTTATACTCAATATAGTCTTCTTCTTTGTCTTCAGCCTTTATCCATCTCTATATGGGGTCGCTGTTCCATCTTCTATCTTGCGTATTCTGTTCTCTTAACCCTTTTAACAATTTACACTCAATATACTCCCCTCTTGTAATTGTAAAAATATTTGGAATTAATGCTCAATTATTTTATTCATTTTATCTTTTGTTCTTGACCTCAGCAGCTGTTCTGGAGTAATATCTGATTAAGGAAAGATCTAGCTGCTAAAAGGTTAATAGATGGAGGGAGATTAAGTTAAAAAAAATAAGTAAAAAGCCCATGAGGGTGTGATGGTAATGATTACAAATTAATCGCACATATCACCAATACTATACTGATAATTAATGTCATATACAGTACAGGTGTCATGAAGGTCTGAGCATATCCTCTTAATCTGTTTGTAGCTCATCTAGTTTATTACGTTACAAATCCATTACTTTACATTAGCCTTAATGTATGTCCATGCAGTCTTCCAGACAATCAACAGAAGAATTACTCGAATTCCACCTGGTTGCATATGTCAGATTCTGTTTCATATTTCTTCTGGTAATAAACTTCGTCATTCTGTGTTTATTCATATTCACAGTTCACAATCTTTCTTCAAGAAAAAAATTTATTTACATACTGCACTCCTATTTTTATAAATACTGTAACTATGTTTAATTAATAAAATATCATGCACTGCTAAACTCTTTCTTGTTCCGATACGTATACAAACCCTCGGTCCTTTAACAATAGGAAGGACTAGCGGCAGCTGGGACGGTCGTAAGCTTCGAACAAGGGGAGAACGGTAGTTAACTGCTTGTCCGATCGTGAGCGCGCCCGCGCGCCCGAGAGGTGAAGAATCACTTTTTGCTTTCGGCCGCGGGTGTGAAGGACGTGTTCGTCATCGCTCTCTGCCCGCTTCATCGTCGTATGCTTTGTTTATATTGTGGTTTTCTACTAATGGTTTTGGTTTTGACTTGAAATGAAACTGTAAGTACACTGTTTTCATTTTCATTACTTAATTATGAATCAACATGGAGCTATCGCCGTAGAGACGGCGATTTCCGCTCTTTTCATGAATTGAACCCTTGAATTATGTCTCGGTGCCGAGGGCGGGCGCACTCGCGCCGAGTCATGTATTTTGGGCGAAAGTGTGTAATTGAAAGATGTAAGTACTCTTTTTCATTATATTTTTGCCCTGTGCGTTCGTTGCCGAGAGCTTGATTGCGCTCGCAAGAGCCTCTTATTTTGTATGAATAGAATGCAATGAAAGTGGTTCGCAATGCAGTTTTCTTTTTTTTCATTTTCATTTATTAATTGCATCAAATTTTAATTTTGGATCAATTTCCTTTCCGCTCTTACCCGGGAATTTAATCCCCTTACGATTTATTGCTGTGTGTGAAAGTGAAAATAAAAGGCAACGTGCGCAGTATTGTTTCATTTTCATATATATTTGATAGCATCATATTATTATGATCAAGTTTCCGCTCTTACCGGGAATTGATTTTTCCCTCTTTAAGTTCTATGAAGTGAATCGCAAGTGCGTTATTTCTGTTTCATTTTTCATATACTTTTTCACTGCTGTGCGGGGGTAGGGGAAGCGAAGGTCCTGCCAGGAAGTCGTCGGAAAGCTCTCCCGCGACTCCTTGGTATCCGATTCTTCGTCTTCTTTCCTGCCCCCCCGCTCAGCTTCCTCGTATTTTGTTTTTGGGGTCTTCCTTCCGTTCGGGGTGGGGGCATGTCTCCCCCCCCCCGTGCGTGAGGGAACCCCTCTTACTAATCTGTCTGTGCTACCGCAGGTGCTACAGCCGGGGAGACGACCTTGGACGGAGGTATGGACCACTGCGGCTGCAGGGCGTGCCTAGCATCCACGATCTGCTGCAGAGTCTAGCGAGGTCGGTGCGGTGACCTTGGAGTGGTCTCCACTACAACCTTCACGGCCGCTTATGCTGCTTCCCCCCGCTGGTCTAACACTCCCATGCTGTGTCGGTGACGCCGTCTGCCGCTTCTAGGGCCGGTCGCCGCCGTACCGAGGAGGGGTATTGCCGCCGCCGCCTGTGTTTTCTTCGTGTTTGCCTGCCCCAGACTTCCGCTGTTCCAGCAGCTCGCCCCTGGACCGGCCGCCAGTACCACGCTGGCTGCCGATGATTCTACGAGGCGATGGCTGGGCCTGCCGTACCTGTCGCTGATGTGGTTCCCGCTACTGCTTGCTGTCCCTTCTGTGTTTACCGCTGCCGCTGTTCCTGGCCGCTCCTGAGCTGGTTGCTGTTCCTGTCGCTCCTGGTTCCTGCGCCTGTCCCATGCTGGTCCTATGCCCCATGGTGTGTCTTCCCCAGTCCCAGGTCCTTCCGGACAGGTGCAGTCGGGCCGTGTTGCTTCGGCAATAGGCCCGACTCCGGCCCTGGATGGAGACCTGACGACTGTCCTGCGTGAGCTGACGAAGAAGAGGAAGGTGTCATCTTCGTCTGTTGCTGCCTCTTCCCCTTCGACTTCTAAGGCCCATAAGCCGAAGAAGAAGAAGGCTGCCTCCCCCCCCTAAGAAGTCTCCTTCGGGAACTTCTAAGGGCCCGTCCCACCTCGGTGGGACGTACCTTCTGCTGGTCCTCCTGCTCCTTCGGGAGCGGGGCCCGTCTCCCCTTCCGTAAGGAAGAGATAGACGGGGACCAGAGGAGTATCGGTTAGCTCTGGTACTTCCTCGCCTGGTGCTAGCGGCGATGGCGACCGCTACGCCAGGTTCCGGCTCGGTCCTCGTCGTTCGCGGGAGATCCCGAGTGTACGCTCCCTCCCTCGGAGACCGTGCAGCCAAAGTTTCGGCGCCAGAGTTCGCTCGGCGCCAAGACCACGGCACGGCAGCGAGCAGGCTGGCGAGAACCGCTCAGGTGACTCTCGCCAGGCCAGCGGCCGCTCTCGCAGCGACCAGCTGGTAACCGGGTTTTGTTATTCCCCCTAAGAAGACTCCTTCGGGAACTTCGAAGGGCTCGTCACATTCCGGTGTGACGGGGGGGTTCTTCTGCTGGTCCTCCTGTTCCTTCGGGAACGGGGCCCGTCTCCCTTCTGAGAAGAAGAAGAAGACGGGGACCAAGGGTGTGCTGGCTACCGCTTGGTACACCCTCGCCTGGTCTTGGCAGCTCTGCTGCTAAGCCAGGTACCGGCTCGGTTTCTCGTCCGCGAGAAGTTCCGAGTGTACGATCTCCTTCGGGTGACCGTGCAGCCAAAGTTAAGACGCCTGAGTTCGCTCAGCGTCATGACCGAGGCACGGAGCAGAAGACTGTCGAGAGCCGCTCAGGTGACTCTCGCCAGGCCAGCGGCCGCTCTCGCAGCGACCAGCCGGTACCTCGGATCGGGTGGACGTGACGGTCTCTGACCGGCCACGGGTTGAGGCTGGGAAGAGGTCCCCCAGGTCCCCTCGACCGACGGTACCAGCCTCGGCTGGTACCAGCGGTTTTGACGTGCCGCGAGGACGCTCACCGGTCTCACGGCGAAAGCGAGCTCTGCAGGTCACCTGACCGCCGCTCCCACAGGGACCGGGCGGATACGGTGACCAGCAGCAGCTCGTCTGACGCACGGGACCGGGTCGACGTGCTCAGTCGAGCCGCTCGCCACAGGTGAGCGGCACGGCCAGGCCTGCAGATCGATCCCCACCGCGGGTTGGTGATCGGCTGCAGCCCCCCACGTACGCTGGTCCTGCCAGCGAGCGGGGGGAGCGTCAGGTCTGTCTCTCCACTACTTCAACTTCCTCGGCTACACCGGGAAGAGCGAGGTAGCTAGGAGTGATCGTGAGAGGTGCGCCGCTCACGATCCCGTCACGACGCCGCACGTGCCACGTATGGTCTTAGGACCAACCAGGACGTACGCGCAAGTGATTGGAGGCGACCGTCAGGGGAGAGGGGGTAGCGTCAGTTTCTGTCTCTCCGATACCTTCAACTTCCTCGGCATACGCCAGGAAGAGCTAGGTATATAGGAGTGATCGTGAGAGATGCGCCGCTCACGATCCCGTCACGACGCCGCACGTCCCAGGTTGGTCTTAGGACCAACCAGGACGTACGCGCAAGTGATTGGAGGCAACCGTCAGGGACCTGTTGCTGGTCCTTCTTCTGAAGGAGGAGGGTCCTGGGAGCTGCTCTTGTTGGAGGGACTGACGGTCCTACTCCTCAAGACGCTGTAACTTCGAGATTCAGAGTAACTTTACCCAGGTTATTGCACTGATTCGTCAGCACAACGACCGGGGGAAGGATCGCCGCTCCCACCAGCAGAGCCCATGTCTCTGCTCGAGTCGTTTTGGGGCCCGAGAGGGAACCCAAACCGACGGTGGGTATGCCGCGATCGGAGCTTACCGATTCTGTCTTGAACCAGAGTCTCTCGTCTCCGGACAAGAAGGCTCTCTCAGTTCTGGCCGGTCGATCAAGCTACTTCCACCTCCTCTACTGCGACAGCGGCGTTTCTACGTGTCTTCGGACACCGTATTTTAAATACTCCTTCGTCCTCCTGAGAGGTTTCGACCTCGACGAGGACTGGAATGAGTCGGAGGATGGTATCGGCTCTCTCCTGTCAGGTGTCGATCAGCCCCACCCAGACGACGTTCACAGTGGCGGCAGACCCTTACCTACAGTGAGAGTTCGTAACCCTCCTCGGGAAAAAGAAAAACGTTTTCTCCTGACGATACGTTTTCCCAGACTCTGAGAGGCCATCGCCGCAAGGCGATGGCTGCTCCTACTCTTCTCCAACTGCTAGTTCCACTGGGAAGGCGAGCGAGTATCCAATTCCTCCCCCATTCCCTCTCTCCTTACGGCTACGAGGGAAAGGGGAAGGATCCTACAGAGATTTCTCTGTAGGATCCCACGTTGGGGACTGCGCTACCAGGGGGGACCTTCGGGTCCTACCTGACGTAAGCCACGGTCGTTGAGGAGGGATCCTGCCCCATTCTCGATTTCTACGGAATCGAGAGGACCACCAGCCGATATCGTTTTGACGAATTCGGTGGGGGTTTCGCAGACTGCTTAGAATTCTACGGAATTTCTAGCGCATTCAGAGTGTTTAGAGTTTCTTACGATCTCCAAACACTTAGGCGAGACCACGGTCCCAAAGTGAGCGAGACGAGAATCCCCGATATGTTACACGATAATCGGAACTCGCCTATGCTCGAATTCCTGGAATTTCTAGCATTAGGAAGAAGACTGCTGCTGAAAGAAGACTATCTCACAGTAGGCGACCAACCTGGAATAGAGAAGAACGGATGGGAATATCCAGTTTGGCTGGAACTATCGTCTTAGTATTCTGTTCACCATTGAAGCTTTCCTTCGAGGAAGACTTCTCCTTCACTCTCTTTAATAGAGAACGAAGGTGGTCGATCTCCATCCTTATTTTGTTTTCTTGAAGGAAAGAATTTAGGATGGAGATCGTTGTTCAGAAATCCTACAATATACTACGTATATTAACCTCGCGACATGATTCTGCTAAGCAGTTGAATGGTCCGAGGGGTAGGCGCATATCCTGGTTATTCTACGGATTGCGACTTAGACGAAAAGTATTCTAATTGAACTGCAACCCGGGTTTGCCTGCAACCTCCCAGGAGTTTCCAGTTTCAATTTTATATACTTATGGTGGTTGTCACAACAACACCATTTTAGCTTTTATATTTACCGAAATTCGTTTCGCTTAAATATAATTGCTCGAGCATATCTTTTTATGCTCGGTGGTTCTTGCCGAACGCATTCCTTCGTGGAAAGGATTACTTGGCAACTCAGGATGACGAGTCAGCGACAGCTACTGCGTATTGAATTGCCCGAGGCATTTCAGTATCAGCTGCCGCTTTGAGATAGACGGTTGTTTATGTCTTTCTCACCTGCTTTGATTGAATAACAACCGTATCTCTGCCCAACAATCACGGACTTAAGTCTCTGATTAACGGGGATTCTCGCATACATGAATGACCATCTACTGCTGAGAAACGCTAGTATTCATCGTCTTCGGTATTGCGAGAATTTAAACAGAGATATCTATTCGACTCTCATCTTTCTGTTTACCGCACGGTAAACAGAATTCTGTAATAGTCTCTTGCTGCATCGTATCCCGATAATGCGAATGATTTTTGCGGAATCTGAGTTTGTCCTTAAAATATCCTGTTTTCTGAGGTGTACATTGTTCATTGTTCACCCCGGATTAGCAGATGTATTGAAAGACATCGCCTACTCCCACACCTGCCAGCTCTACTTCCAAACGTTCAGCCCATGAGAAGCAGTTCTTCAAGCGGTCTCCCTGTGTTTCATTACTGAAAAACGCCCCGCTTTCATTGCACAACGGACAGCAATGAAATGGCGGTTTAGCGTTTTCAGTCATTTGTAAGCACAGTTTAGAATCTTGAGATTCCTTCTCTCGATTCAGCTGGAAGACGTAGGTTGCATTCATTGCCTACCTTCGTCTTCAACGTCACATAGTATTGTTTCTCCTTAAGCTGAGATTCAACGTCTATGAGATTTTCTTGCCATCAGGGACCTCGGTCTTTTGAAGGCAATTGACTTTCGCCTTTTGAGCTTATGCATTAAGAGAATCATCGCCGCGCCGTCCGGCATCGGTGACTAACAAATATTTTATTTGTTTGGTCTCTCAGCATAACTCTTTAAAGGGCGAAGGTCACGTGACTTACCCGGATGCTTGGACAACTTGCCTCTACTGATTCTGAACCAGTCAGTCGGCAGCTGTCAGAGCGTCCGAGTCAGTTACGAACTATGCTGTGGACTTAGTTCGGTTGTTCCAGAGCAATCATTACTTCGTCTTAATAGCTTGTCAGTATGAAGTACTGTACATAACCAAGTCGAGAAGAGGATAGGTCATACGACTATTCCCTTCTTTTCGTCTTAGGTAACTGCATGACTTCTCTTGAGAAGTCAAGCACAAAGGGATGGGGATTTGTGACGCTCGATTTCGTACCGATCTTCGTAGCGAAGACTCAGAACCCTTCGGTAACTGACGATTGGTTCGAGTCCTTCACAATACCCTCCCTAATGGACGTCACCGCCTCCGATACGAAGGCTATGCTGCTTTGTCCTGTGAAGGTGCGACGGAGCTGTCTGAAGAACTCGACACCCAGATGAGTGTGGACGCCTCTTCATTCATCATCTCGCGTTCCGCAAGAACTTCTCCGTGGCGCAGTAATGAAGGCAGGCGCCTGGTCCAACCGGACCGCATGCACCTCCTTCTACCTTCAGGATATTGCCCACAGTTCCTTGGATCTTTTTCCTTGGGAACCGTGGTGGTTGCTCAACACGTTGTGTAGTTAACCCAGACCCTTGCAGGGCTGAACAGCATCGAGTCCTGGTGTGACCGTAAGAATGGATGAGGAATGAGAGTGTGACTGGCTCCTCTTCCCATCTTTTTCTTCCCTCTACCTTTGGGTAGAGGGACACGGTCGTCACCCTGCTGGGTAAGGACGAGATGCAGGTGAGCTACTCAATAGAGCACCATCCTATCCCTTTCAGTAGGGATAGGAGTAAATATCCACCACTTCCTCCAACAAGGGGGAGGAAGTGGATGCCAAATTGAGACAAACCCATCATTTTATGATTGTCTCTTGCAAACAGGAACAAGTTCTTGCTTGCTGGTACGAAGAGATCGCTTGCCTCTCTCTTAGTACTTGGCCCAGAGGTCTGACCATTGATCCTGCGGTGCACACCCCGATCAATCGGACAGAGGTTTGGATCCCTCCCTTGCTCTTACGACCAGGGAGGCACTCCAGGGTTGGACGAACACCAGTCTGTTCACCAAAAAGACTCAGATTCCTCCCACCAAGAAGTGAGTCTTCCTATTGTTAAAGGACCGAGGGGTTTGTATTACGTATCGGAACAAATGACAATTTGTCGAAAAGAAAATTGCATTTTTCCTAACTATACAAACCTGAGGTCCTTTACATATAGTCCCACCTCATGCCACCCCTCACTCTGCAACTTTTTGCATGGGCCTAAAGCAAAGTGATTCTTCACCTCTCGGGCGCGCGGGCGCGCTCACGATCGGACAGCAGTTAACTACCGTTCTCCCCTTGTTCGAAGCTTACGACCGTCCCAGCTGCCGCTAGTTACCTTCCTATTGTTAAAGGACCTCAGGTTTGTATAGTTAGGAAAAATGCAATTTTCGACAAATTGTCATTTTATGGTGACAGTGGTAAATAATCATACGTTATTGCCGCCAGTTAAGTAGTTTCAATTTAGAGCCATTTTTGACATCATTGATTTTTGTTAAAAAAACTCCAAGAAAAAATAAAAACTTACATCATTTGTGCAACTTTATGCCATAAAAATCAGAACTCAATAAAAACTGCCAAATCACAAAGACAAATGTTAAAATATAATAAATAGCATACAGTAATGAGAAGTACACTATAGAATCATTTAAAGGCTTAATCATTTTTAAAGTACTGTCTTATATACAGGACACTTGGCTATGAATACTGTACAGTGTCCAAGTCATCAGTCATAAAAATACAAAATTCTGTGGAAAAGTGCCAGTCACATCAAATACACATATACAAAATATATCTGTACTTCAATATTTGTAATGTGTACATGGAGTAACACCATTTAAAATCTTCAAAACAGAAATTACATTACAGATGGTCCTATTTTTCGTACACTCTAGCACAAACCGCTCTTTCTACATGGGCTGAGACTGATTTCGTTGCCCTCATTAAAAAGTCAGGCCATCACTCCAATCCTAAGTTGCATGAAATCCAAAACGTGAGTACAGGTTATTGGTGGGGGTTCCATTCCGACGGCATAAGTGAAAATCGCCAATAACTGAAAATCAGAGATTTACAGTCCTTATCGTTGCCAATAACCAGAGATTGGCACCTTTGTAGGGCATATATCGGCGCTGATAAGCGGAAAATGACGCATCTCTCTTATGCCAATAACTGAGGCCGTCCTTAACCAGGGACTGACTGCCTGTACAGTACATACATCGTTAACTTTCTTCAGAAAAGTTTCCTCTAAAGAAATCTTCAATTGTACAAAAGTTTATAAGAGGAATATGAATTTCCTATGAATTTCCAAACCAGTGAAGGCGCAATAATCCTGCAGCCAGACCCGACGTAATTAGAAGTCACTTTAGAACTATAAGGGATAATACATTTATAGGTTCATGTGTCCTGATCATTATTACCAGACCCTAATGAGTATCGGAGATAAAGAAAGGTTGATAACCATGAATAAAAAATTTCCATAAACACTATTGCCACGAGAGTGGTGGTCATGTTCACTTGGCGAAACCCTATATAAATCCAGAATCAAGACAATGATTAATAACCTGTGACTACTTCAGACCAAAAATTGATCTGGGTGGTTGGGATTTATTTATTAGAAGCCAAGCCATTTCATCACCTGCCAATTTTTTGTGTATGTTTCTGTAAGGGGCAAACAGCAGTTACCTTATCAAAAAACAGGTTTTGATGTAGGAAAACTTATTTTTGGTAGCTGTTGTGAGTCCTCAAACCCACCTACTGTCCCTGACAAAAAGTCATGGGTCTGGGGTGAACATTTACTTTGCACAGACCTGGCATGTAATGAGAAAGATGGCTGACATCTATGCTGTTGTCACCATCTGCACGAGTAGTCATAGAACACCAAGGCAGTTGCTGTAGGGCAGAGATAGAGCCCTTCTGTCCTGAGTCCTATTTATTCTATCACTGTGCCAACAACCACTATTCTGGCAGAGACCAACTATTTGTATTCGAGCACTAGCTTGATATGAGATTTCTTGGCTGGATGAAGTTTCTTCAGGGTGAGGAACACTGCCATAGCTTCTAGCACATTGATATGAAGCTGGCGGAATGGAAGGGACCATGTTCCTTGTACCTTTTTGTACTGTGAGTACCCGCCCCAACCTGTAGTGATGCATCTGTGTGGATCACTAAGGCCGGCGGAGGGAACTGTAGTGGAATTGTCTTTGACAAGTTCTTGACTTCCGTACAGGGACGGAGACGCTTCCATAAGATCGCTGGAATCGGAGCTAGTCTGTCCCGGGATCTTTTGTTCGCTTTCGAACGCCAAACTCGATTTATATCTTTTAGTTTGGCTTTCAACAGGACGTCCGTCACTGAAGCGAATTGGAGAGAACCTAAGATCCATTCTTGGTTTCTCCGGGACGTCTGTTTGCACTTGAGAAATTATCTTGGTTGCCTTGGCTATTTTCTCCTCCTTTTCAACGGCGGGATTGATAGAGTATGCGAATCCAAATCCCATTGAATTCCCAGCCACTGGAAACGGGACGCCGGGGTTAGCCGGGACTTTGTCCTGTTTATCTGGAATCCTAGGTATTCCAGAAAGCGGATGACCGTGGCGGTTACTTTGCGGCAAGCTTCGATGCTTGTGGCCCACACGAGCCAATCGTCCAGATAGGCTACTACCATGATTCCCTGAGATCTTAGTTCCTGGACTACCATTTCCGCCAACTTTGTAAATATCCTGGGGGCTATGTTGAGCCCGAATGGCATTACCTTGAAGGAGTAGGCTTGGTTCCCTAACTTGAAGCCTAGGAACGGGCGGAAGTGTCTTGCTATCGGGACATGATAGTAGGCATCTGTAAGATCTATAGAGGTGGTGACAGCCCCACGGGGAAGTAAGGTCCGCACCTGCGAAATGGTCAGCATTCTGAACTTGTCGCATTGAATGAATAAGTTTAGACGGGACAAGTCTAAGATTATTCTTCGTTTGTCTGAGTCTTTCTTTGGCACGCTGAACAAGCGACCTTGAAATTTTAAATGTCTGACTCTTGACACTACTCCTTTTTGAAGGAGATCGCGGGAATACTCCATCAATTCCGCTGTTGGTTCTTGATAGAAGGTGTTGGGTGGGGGTGGACCTTGGATCAAACTCCAACCCAGACCTTTGGACACAATACTTTGGGCCCAATTGCTGAACCTCTAACGTTGACGAAAGAGGTACAGCCTCCCTCCTACCTGGGGGTTCTCATTGGGTTGCTGAGGGATGACCTCCTCGCCCTCCGCGTGAACCTCTGCCTCTGCTGATAGCCCTTCTGCCGCCTCAGATGCTTACGAAAGGCGCCCTAGCTCTGCTACCCCCTGCCGAACCTATTGAAAGCCTGAAAGGCTTGGCTTTCAAACGACGGGTTGAAGGCCGGGGAGACAGCAAAAGAGGTTGATGCCTGCGGCTGTTGGGGCTGTGTCACCAGCACAAACTGCTGTTGCGGTTGACTTTTAGAGGTTGAAGGTTGGGGAACCGGTACTGCCTGGACCAAAGTGTTGTTGTTGCGGGGCCTGGAAGGGCTGGAACTTCCTAGGCTTCTTCTTGGCTTTGGGGTTCGATGTGGAAGACCCCGATTTCCTCTTGGAGACCAATCCCCACTGAACTCTTAGACTTTGGTTAAATCTAGCAGCCTCATGTTGTACCTCGTTCACTGCTGAGGCTGGAAAAAGGTCAGGTCCCCATATTGAAGAGGCCAGGAGTTTGTTGGGCTCATGCCAGATTGTGGATTCTGCTAGAACATGCTTCCTGCAATTCCTCCTAGCCATAACAAAATCATATAAGTCACATTGCATACTTGACAATTGTGCCTTAGCTATGATCTTGAACAACGGCTCCTGTGCATAGATAAGAGCCGCTGCTTCTGTCATGACTAGTACATTGAGGGATTTCGCAAGCCGGGTTCTAGCATCGAATTCTGTCTGGATGAGCCCATCAAACAGCCTGGGTAATCTCTCACTAAACAGAGAGATGGCACAGTCAGGTTTGAGCTTCCCAACCGAGAAGGTGGCTAGGAGGGTCCTACCCACCAAAGGTCATCTGTTCCAGGGAGTAGGAGAGATGCCGGTTCCGTCTCCCAGAGCTGTGGCATAGGCTCATCTCTCATTGCCGCTTGCAGAGCGAGTTCTGCCACTTTAGATGTGAACGGGATGGGAGTCTCCTCGTCCACAATGAAAATTGTGAAGGGGCTTCTGAAAGCCGTAACCTTAGTGTTTACACACTGCCATTCCTCCAGGTTACGGATCCAAGCTTGTTGTGCCTGGTCCTGAGAGAGGATAACCGTCTCTTTTGGGACCTTATCCTCCCTTATCAAGGCAGATTCCGTGAGATGGACATAGCCTATGATAGGGGCTTGCAACCCTGGCGGGTGGAACTCGAAGTCCTCAATCCTTCGAGTCCCGCAGCCCTCAATCGTAAGCATTCCGTTCATGAAAGGTGTGTATGAAGCCACCCTCCATGGGTTACTTGGGTTGGAAGGGAGGGAGAGTGGAGGAGGAGTCCACCATCAAGCAGGCCTTGGGCTGCTTGACCGGCTTGTTGAAGCCCCGACGCTACGCCTGGCTGGAGACCTGCAACTATGGTCTCCTGTGTGACCAGCCTTTCGAGTATTTCTTGAAACTTGGTGTTTACCAAGTTTCCGACCATGTTGCCTATCTGTTGCATCATGTTGGAGGCAAATGCTTCCTGGTCAAAGGAGGGGGGCTCTGCCCTCTCCTTGAATACTTTTGGTCTCGCACCTTTGGAGGTGGATGCCACAGGGTCAGCGGAGGAAGAGTGAGCTCTTTCCTTGGAAGACTTAGTCTTCGACCCTTTGGAGAGAGACTCATGTTTGACCCTGTCCGCTCCGGGATGGTGAGCCAGAGCTTTACGGACTTGGCTGGTACTTGGCTTTCTAGGCAGGGGCTTTGGCAGCGATTTAGAGTCACGCTTACCCTTGACTTTAGGGATCGCCGAGACGGATTTCGATCCAGCTGATAGAAATCCCCCGGAGAACCCCTGGAAGGAAGTAGAAGAGGAAGGAGAGGGAGGTCTAGATGTGCTCAAGGGGAGGCCTTGAGCACCTACAAAACTTGCCTCACTAGCATCCTTACCGTTGCCAATGCCGTCCACCGTCATGGGCTCGACGTCGAGATCCAGTGCCGCGACCTCTTCTGTGACCTCCTGCGCCGAAGTCTCCTCTGGGGGCTGGGAAACTGCGTCCTGAATCGAGGCGATCGGGGAGCTGCTACTTCGGGGTCCACGTAGCCAGTGCTCCTCCCCCCCGGGAAGATCAAAGTAGCCATCTCTTGGGAGAGGATATACGGTTTTGCCTTGGCTACGTTTCGTCCAAAGCCGCCCACCCATACCTTGAAGGTGGAAAGAGCAGCGTCCCGGACCGACTGAGCTTCCCTGTAAGAGAGGTATCGTAAAAACTTAAACTTAACTCTTACTACATTGTAACTTAACTTAGGAGGCTTATCAGCGATATATATTACATTGGTCCACCTTGTATTATCATGTACACACCGGAGAGTCACTTACATCAGAGGAGACTCGTTCCACGAGATCGTAGCAGGTGACACAGTTCTCGTGGTGCCACACTACTGAACCATCTAGTGGACTGCGCAGGTGGCGTGGGTCCGGCAGACATCGTGCCCAGAGGGATCCTGGAGGACGGCGTTGCAGCCGGTCTCCATACAATGGGTGGCCTGTAAATGAAATGATACATGAGTACCCTTGTTAACCATCCGGACAATGTCCGTGGTTGATATGCCATAACACCGGAGTGTTCCGGTGTTGTAGAATTATTCCCGTCTCGGCCTTCTCTTTTGCCATGTAACCATGCGAAGAATCTGGTAGAGCTAGTAGTAAGTAGTTAACAGTGTTTCCGGTGACACCGGAGAACAGAAAACCACTGAATTCGGGGTAGCTACTATTGCCATACACCGGAGAAGGAGTAGTCCGAGCAGGCACCGTAGGAGAGAGAGATGTAACCAAATGCTCATGACCGAGAACTGGATGGTACTGTATTGGCTTACAATGACAGCCGTCTCGTTCGCTGCCTGGCTGCATTCTTCCTGAGTTGCCAGTTACTCCATTCAATGAAGGAATATAATAAAATTATTCTCGAGTCTAAGGAAGCTCTCAATAATGCATATTTAAGCCAAACAACCTTTGTTAAATACTGAAGCTGAGTAGGTATTGTTGTAAAAAACCTTTTAAGCGAAGTCCTTACTTGTTAATTCCTGTAAGGATATAGATAATTCCATAGCGAACCACAAAGGCAACTATGGTATGCGTATATGACTTGTCATTCAGTAGTCGTATACACCAAATCTTCTTACTACATTCTTTCCTCTCCGATGCAGAGAGAGAATGGAAATGTTACTCTCTTCGTTCTTTTTGTCAGTAAACCCGAATTAGTATTAGTCGAAAGAGATCGCAAATGAAAATCGAGGATCGAAGAGAATATTTCAAGCTTTATTCTCTTGGCGATAAGGCCGTATTCTACGCCTCTATTATCTGGAAGAGCCTGTAATCAATGAATGAGAGCTCGTACGAATCTTGTTCAATTTCCAAACGATTGCCACTCTTTCTGTAAATGGTTGGTTGCATTATTTTGTAGAAGGAGGATGATTTTAATATCCTCTTACTAGTAAAGAACTAATTCTCTCAATAAAAAAAGTCGCTAAGGTCTTATAAACTGAGAGACCTGCCCCCTTATTGGCTTCCAATTCCAATCTATCTTCCATTTCCTGTCCATCAAGTTGGGAGAAGAATGAGCAACCGGAGGACGGAGCGCCTACCTTTCGTAAGGTGAAGGGCTTTTAGCATTACCGACTCTAACCTGACAAGGGCTACGGCTGCCTGTGCGACATCTTGAGTCCCCGCCAGGAGAAGGCCGATCTTGCTCTTGCCTTTACTTGCATTAAGACTATCCTGACAAGGGCGACGGCCGCCTGTGCGACAACTCCCGTTCCTATCAGGAGAAGGCCTCAAATGTCTTTCACCTTTCGCAGAATCAGGCATATCCTGACAAGGGCTACGGCCGCCTGTGCGACATCTAGAGACCCTGTCAGTGAAAAAACTGATCCTGCAAAAATTCCCAAAGCGGAGCCTCTCGTCCCGCCTCTAACTCCATTTCCGATGAAGATCCTGTTGTTATAGCGCCTGGAGCCTGGCTCCTGGCGCTTCCAGGCGCTTGCACCTCAATTTCAGGCGCTTCAGGTTGCTTTACGCCTCGTTTCAGGCGCTTTGCGCCTCATTTCAGGCACTTCAGGTGCTTTGCGCCTCATTTCAGGCACTTCAGGCGCTTTGCGCCTCGTTTCAGGCGCTTCGAGCCTCGTTTCAGGCGCTTTGCACCTCGTTTCAGGCGCTTCAGGCGCTTTGCGCCTCGTTTCAGGCGCTTCAGGCGCTTTTCGCCTAGTAGGAGTTTCAGGTCTTTCTTTAGAATCCTCTCGCCTTGTCGGTGTTTTGCGCCTGGCAGGCGCCTCGTCCGAGCTGTCAAAGACTTCTATCGGACGGGATCTCTTAACGGGAAGGAAGTGATCCTTCCTCCTAGGAGGATCCTTTTTCAAAACTCCCATTAACGAAGATATCTGTTGTTGCATTTCTCTTAGGATCTTTGTAGTGGCGTCTTCTTTCTCTGTATCCGATCTAGGGGAAGGAGGATTTGATGTATTATAAATTTTGCTTTAAAAATTTTTTTCTTACTAAAATTTTAAATCAAAATAAGTCAAACAACATATACTTAGTAATTAGCAAGTCAACTATCAGTTGCTAGGAAGTACCAACCCCACACACCCCCAGATGAAGTGTCAGATATTTTCATGTTATAAATGAAAAGGAAAAGATAAATTAATTTGTGAGACATCTTGCGTTATATGTAGAAAAAATCTTAAAAATTGGAAAATATCATGTCTAATAATTCCACAATAATTTCCAGATGAAACCTTGGAAAATGAAAGGGAAAGGGTTCCAGGCCCTACCATGGAGAAAAAAATAAAGAAAGAACCAGAAGAGGAAACTGCAATTAAAAAAGAACCAGAAGAGGAAAACTGCTTTATTTCAGTAAGAGCCAAAGTAAGAATGTTAATTTTTCAACTTAAATAGGACAAGTTTCCCTACATGAATACAAACCCTTTTATTTTAGGAATACCCTTTGATGGCAACTGGTTTCATTGTTGAAGTTTTGTAACACAGTACCTAACTATCAGCAGGTAGGAGGCAAGCTTTTTTTTTTTTTTTTTTTTTTTTTTCTTTCTTTTTTTTGGCTGTTGTAAAATCAATATAACTTCATTTTTCTATGGTTACAGGTTGTAAAATTTATTATTGTATACTATAGTACTTCTATTTTATTGTCTGATGGTTGTTTAGTATGACAGGGGTACTACTATGTACAGCAATATCAGTGCTTATATTTCTGTGTGAGGCAACCAGTATCTATAATTATATAAGATATGCTTATATGAAGCCTTCTGGTTTGCTATATTATTGCAATTTTTTATTCATTTATATTAATCTTTGATTTTGTACATGAACTTTCCTGGCAGATATATACTTAGCTTTACGTCTCTGACGTCACGACAGAATTCAAAACTCGCGGCACACGTGACAGGTAGGTCAGGTGATCTACCTTACCCGCCGCTGTATGCGGCTGTAAGAACCAATCTCCCTTTTCCAGCCAGAATTTTTCTGTCGCCGGTGATTGGGGGGGACTAAACACCTGTGTTTGTTACCTCCTGACAGCTTTATTCGATTCTCTTGCCTTGGATTTATTTGGACTGACTTTCGGTGAAGTACCTGATCTTGTTTGGCTTGGCATACGCGCTTGTGGATTGTTTTTTTGACTATTGGTTTGGATTTTTCTTTGATTTCAAGATGTCTGATGTAGGCCGTTGGAAGAAATCTTCTATGTTTAGGGTGTGCTCTATAGATGAATGCAAGGTGAGGCTACCGAAAGCTACGGTAGATCCTCACACAGTATGCTTGAATGTAGGGGTAAAGAATGTTCTTTTATTAACCCGTGTAATGAATGTGAGAAGTTTGGATGAGGGTGATGGAAGTCTCTTTCTTCCTACTTGAGGAAGTTGGAGAAAGACAGGGTGAGAAAGCTTCGTCTAGAAGTTCTAGTAAGTCTCGTATTAGCGAGGTAGAAGTAGACAATCCTGTTGTAGCACTAGATCCTTCTCCCGTTTCAGCTCCTGCTCCCTGCATCGAACCTAAAGATACGACTTCGGAAGTGGCAACCATGAGAGCCACGATCCTTAGCATGGAGAAGAAAATTCGTTCGTTGCAAGGTAAGAGTAATAGTGAAGGTGAATTGTGCAGTGACCCCAGTGCAGTGGAGGGTGCGTCTGATCGGCTCCTTAATGCTTCCAGGGCCTAGACTCTTCCAGACTCCAGTCCCAGTGGAGGAGGAAAGTCAACAGCCGCAGGAAGGTTAGGGAGAACTCCCACCGATCAGGCGTTCCCCTCGGTAGATCCAGATGTTCGTCCCCAGGCTGCCTTTGTTCGCTCTAAGAAGGAGGTGTTACACCACTGCTTCTCTTCTCTTCTTCACCTTCGCCTAGAAGAGGTTGGAGCGCCTCGGATTCATCGCGACCGCTGAAGAGAGCTGAAGGCTCCTTGCGCCTTTCCTTCCAGCCCGGAGTGTTTTCCAGAAGAGCCTGAAGTGGATATCAAGAAACCCAGGAGGGATCAGGAGTTCTCGCCTCAGAGTAGGCTTCGATCCTCATCCCCTGTGGAGGATTTTGCAAGATCTCCAGCTCGGATTCTTGCGGGGCTGCAAGCTCAGATTCGGCTCTGGCGGGCTCCTTGGCTGGAGGTACGCGTCGTAAGAAGGACGTCTCTCTCCCCGTCAAGAAGTCTAGGCTACCTTCGCCTGCGTTGCCTTCTCAGTCGGAGGCGGCTCTCTCTCCTGTAACAGCGGATGGAAGGAGGCGCTCTTCCCTCGGCAGACGCTTGTCGTCTTCCAGGCGACAATCGCCCAAGAAGCTTTCTCCTGGCGACTTCATTTCTCCAGTAGAAAGGGATCTAGCGCCTAGTAGGCGCTCGTCTAAAGATAAGCGCACAGCTTCGTCTTCTCGCTCCTTTCCGAAGATCCTCCAATCTCCGGATAAGAGAGCCTCCTCATACATGGATTCTTCAAGAGACAGGATCTCTCCTTATGTTAGGCGCCTAGAGCCTGGTAGGCGCTACTCCCCAAATAGCCGCTCTCCCGCGTCCAAGCGCTGTGCGGAAGATAGGCGCTTTTCTCCTGATAGGCGTGGTTCACCTGTTAGCCGCTCTGTTCAGGTCAGGCGTAAAGAGCCTGAAAGAAATGTCTCGGCTGAGAGACTACCTTTTGCAGAGACCCACGCGTCTCGATCTAAGTTTGTGGATCATGGTAGACGCCTGTCTCCGAGTAAGCGATCTTCTCCAGGGATTCGCTCTCCTGTAGGTAGGCGCCAAGAGCCTAGTAGGCGTCTCCTCATTTAGGCGCAGTTCGCCAGGCAGCCGCTCTCCTTTTGACAGGCGCATGGATTCTGTTAGCGGGCCGGTGAGCATAGGTTAGGCTCTCCTCTCCTAGCAGGCGCTCCCCTTTGGACTCCCGTGAATCTAGGAGTAGACTTCAGGATCACAGAGGACGCACTCATCGGAGTAGGCAAGGACGCATTTCGATAGGAGCTCTCCCGAAGCTTTGGATTCCCCTGATAGGCGCCAAGACGGCTGCCAGACACTCACTAGATAGACGCACTTCTTTAGAGAAGTCCAGCTGCTCTCGTAAAGAAGCCGAAGGTTCGTCGGTGGATGAAGTGGAACCTTCAGAAGAGGACTTAGTTAAGGATTCTTCTGTCTCATCCTACAAGATCCTGACAGACCTCCTTCTTCAAGAGTTTGGAGACGCTCTTACTCCCGTCGCTCCTCCTCCTCCTCTCTCGTTATTCTCGACTTCTAAGAAGACGAAGGTTTCCTCCTGTGTGAGGATGAAGCCAACCATCTCGATGAAGAAGGCTTTGAGAAGTTTGGTGATTGGCTTCTTTCAAGGAAGGAGGAAAGGGAAGACTGGTTTTCTTTTCCCCCTTTCCCCCCCTTCCAAGCTTACGGGCAGACTAGGCTTTTGGTATGAGTCTGGAGAACCCCTAGGCCTGGGTCTACCGTCATCTGCAGACGCGGACTTCTCTTCACTGGTGGATGCCGCACGACGCTCGGCTCTCTTGTCAGCTAAGACTACCTGGGCTATGAACGAGCTCGACCACCTGTTGAAGGGAATGTTCAGAGTCTTGGAAGTCTTCAACTTCCTTGACTGGTCTTTGGGGGTCTTGGGCTAAAAGACTCAGAACCCGGATTCCATTTTGCCCGAGGATCTCAACAGTGTACTGACGTGCATGGATAAGGCAGTTAGAGATGGATCAAGCGAAGTAGCCTCCCTGTTTGGAGCAGGGGTTCTTAAGAAAAGATCAGTCTTCTGCTCTTTTCTTACAAAGTCCGTCTCGCATGCTCAAAGAGCCTCGCTTCTCTATTCGCAACTCTCGCCGCTTCTCTTCCCAAAGAAGATAATCCAGGACATCTCAGGAGCTATCTCTGCGAAGGCGACTCAAGACATGCTCGCTCAGTCTGTCCGGAAACCTAGGACCTCCTTCCAGACGAAGACTAAGAAGGAGACTCCAGCTAGACAGGAGCCCTTTCGAGGGGGCCCTCCTTCTAGAGCCTCTACCTCAAGAGGTAATAGACCCTTCAAGAGAGGAAGATCCTTCTCGCGCTCATCCAGAGCTAAGAAGTAGGAAAGTAGTCCTCCAGACATCAGTAGGTGCCAGGCTTCTAAGATTCGCAGAAGCCTGGGCAAAGAGAGGAGTGGACAACTGGTCCCTCTCGATTATCCGGAAAGGATATCTGATTCCCTTTACAGAAAGACCACCTTTGACGACGACTCTGAGGGAGTTGGTGGCCAGGTACAGGGATCCCATCATGAGCCACGCTCTAACGCAGGCAGTAGAACAAATGTTAGAGAAAGAGGCTATAGAGCTAGTGAGCGACCCATGCTCAGCGGGCTTTTACAACCGCCTGTTTCTAGTTCCAAAAGCCTCAGGAGGATGGAGACCGGTTCTGGATGTAAGCGCCCTGAATTTCTTTGTAGAAAAGAGAGTTGTTCGCCATGAAGACGACATCCTCAGTGTTGGCGGCTCTTCGTCCAGGGGATTGGATGGTGTCCCTAGATCTTCAGGACGCTTACTTCCATGTGCCGATCCATCCTTCTTCAAGGAAATACCTCAGGTTCATGATGGGAGGAAGGATATTCCAATTCAGGGCCTTGTGTTTCGGCCTTTCAACAGCCCCTCAGGTCTTCACAGGACTAATGAAAAATGTAGCAAGATGGCTACATTTGGAGGGAGTCCAGAGTGTCCCTTTACTTGGACGACTGGCTAATCAGAGCCAAGTCACAGAAAAGATGTTTGGAGGACCTACAAAAGACCCTTTTCATGGCGAGTTCTCTGGGACTTTTGGTGAACTTTCAAAAGTCTCAGTTAATCCCCAGTCAAGATCGTATCTATCTGGGGATTCGGATGGTTTCTCTGGATTTTCGGGCTTTTCCTTCTCCAGAAAGGATAGCCCGAGGGTCAGAGAAAGTCAAAGCCTTCCTAGAGAAAGACGTATGCACAGCGAGGGAGTGGATGAGTTTGTTGGGGACACTCTCCTCGTTGGAGCAATTCCTTTCTCTAGGAAGGTTGCACCTCAGACCTCTCCAGTTCTTTCTACATCGAAACTGGAGGTGTCGTTCGCAAAACCTAGAGTTCTCCTTCAAGATTTCAAGAGAAATCAAGAAGGACCTCTCTTGGTGGGCGAACCCTCTCAGGTTTGCAGAAGGGATGTCCCTTCACATTCCGAACCCCAACCAAGTGTTGTATTCCGACGCGTCGGAAACAGGTTGGGGAGCAACGCTCGGCTCAAGAGAAGTGTCAGGCACCTGGAAGAAAGAACAGGTGACCTGGCACATCAACAAGAAAGAGCTGATGGCTGTTGGCTAGCTTTGAAAGCATTCGAGCCCTACGTCCTAGCTTCGGCAGCTCAGATCAACTCGGACAACACCATGGCCCTGGCATACATCAGGAAGCAAGGGGGGACTCACTCCTTCTCCCTGTACGAGACAGCAAAAGAACTTCTGCTGTGGGCAGAGGAAAGGAAGATTTGTCTCCTTACCAGGTTCGTACAGGGAGAAAAGAACGTCAGAGCAGACCTCCTAAGCAGGAAAGATCAAGTCCTGCCTGCAGAGTGGACTCTTCACGAGGATGTTTGCCAGGACCTGTGGAGTCTTTGGGGCAGGCCTCACATAGACCTCTTCGCCACAGCCAAGAATGCGAGGATAGGCAACTACTGCTCTCCGATATCGGACCCGAGGGCAGTGTCAATAGATGCTTTTCTCCTAGATTGGAAGGGCCTAGACATGTATGCTTTTCCTCCCTTCAAGATACTGGAGAAAAACTCTCAAGAAGTTGCAGATCGGAGGCAGCAAGGATGACGCTGGTAGCCCCGTTCTGGCCCGCACAAGCATGGTTCACAGAGGTACTGGAATGGTTAGTAGATTTTCCGAGAACATTACCACAGAGGATCGATCTGCTCAGACAACCCCACTTCGACAGGTATCACAGAAACCTCCCCGCTCTCGGTCTGACTGGCTTCAGACTGTCAAAAGTTTGGTCAGAACGAGAGGGTTTTCTGCAAGAGTTGCAACGGCTATCGCAGCAGCAAGAAGGCCTTCTACCATTGAGTCTACCAATCGAAGTGGGACGTCTTTCGACGGTGGTGTAGGAACCATCACTTTTCCTCTTCCAGTACCTCTGTAACCCAAATAGCAGACTTCTTACTTTCCTTAGGGAGAAAAGTGGACTGGCGGTATCAACCATTAAAGGTTATCTAGCATGCTCGCTGCAGTGTTTAGGCACAGAGACTTAAACATTTCAGAAGACAAGGACCTTCATGATCTAATAAGATCTTTTGAAACATCCAAAAAGGTTTCGCCAGAGATTCCGAGTTGGAATCTGGATGTAGTGCTACGCTTCCTTAGGTCCCCTAAGTTCGAACCGCCTCAGTCTGCCTCTTTTAGAGACCTCACGAGGAAGACACTTTTTCTCATGGCATTGGCTTTTCCCGCAAAGAGGATTAGTAAACTCCCATGCAATAGAAGGGAAAGTGGGATTCAGAGGAGATGCAGCTATCTGTGCATTCCTGCCTTCGTTCTTGGCTAAGAACGAGAACCCCTCAAATCCTTGGCCTAGGAGTTTTGAAGTCCGAGGTTTGTCTGCCTTAGTAGGCAAGGAAGCAGAGAGGTCACTTTGCCCAGTACGAAGTTTAAAGTTTTATCTTCAGAGAAAGAAGAAACTTAAGGGCAATGATGTCAACCTTTGGTGCTCTGTAAGAGATCCAAGGAGGGCTCTTTCGAAGAATGCGCTTTCTTTCTTCATCAGAAGCCTGGTGAAAGAAGCACATGTGATATGTGATGAAAGTCAATTCAAGCTTCTGAAGGTCAAAGCTCATGAGGTAAGAGCTATTGCCACTTCATTAACTTTCAATAAAAACATATCCCTGAGTAATATTATGAAGGCAACATTCTGGCGTTGCAACTCAGTCTTCGCAAACCACTATCTGAGAGACGTCAAAATTACGTATGAAAAGTGCTTCGCGTTAGGCCCGTACGTATCGGCGGATTCGGTGCTGGGGCAGGGAGCTGAGACATATCCTTTGTAGTATATTTTTTCCCCCTTGTTTAGGTTGTAAGTTTTTTGGTTGTTTGAAAGAGCATAGACGGATAGGCCATGTCCTTTCCAATGTCGTATGTCTAACAAGATTAGATTGGTTAGGTGATCGGTTTATGTTTGAGCTCCTTGCAATGATAGTGGTTAGGTTCTGTCATATAAGAGGGCGAATCCCCTTTGACAAGATCCTGCTCGGATTCTATCAAGTAAGCAGGATTACCAAATCCCTTTGATAGACCCAAAGAGTCTGTCAGCTGTAGGTCACGCCCTCGCTGAAGCTCTTCAGGCAACGCAGACTCATAGACAGTAACTACGAAGTCTTCTGCCTAAACAGGTAAGAACCAAGGTTGTATTTTACATCCTACAACAAGTGTTGTTTTCCCCTTTTTTCCATATTTATATTGCTGTCTCTTTCCCTCCACCAAGGGTGTCAATCAGCTAAGTATATATCTGACAGGAAAGTTCATGTACAAAAATGTTATTGTTAGTATACAATAAGGTTTTGTACATACTTACCTGGCAGATATATACGATTGATGGCCCTCCCAGCCTCCCCTCAGGAGACAGGTGGAAGAGAAAAATTCTGGCTGGAAAGGGAGATTGGTTCTTACAGCCGCCACCCAGCGGCGGGTAAGGTAGATCACCTGACCTACCTGTCGCGTGTGCCGCGAGTTTTGAATTCTGTTGTGACGTCAGAGACGTAAAGCTAAGTATATATCTGCCAGGTAAGTATGTACAAAACCTTATTGTCTACTAACAATAACATTTTTACAATAAAACTAAGGTGTTGGTTTTAGAATTTACTGTATCTGGATTTCCAGTAAGTGTTCCCTGCTCCTGTAGAAGAAACTTTTATTATTATTATTATTTGTTTAAGCAGCCATTTCCGACCAAGTCCAATCAGCTCCTGTAGAAGAAACACTGGTCTTTTGATTTATTCAGGGGCCAGAGCACCAGTAGATGCTGTGTTGTATCAAAACACAGCATTTATAGCCAACCACAAGTAAGACTTCAGTAAGGAAGGTGCCAGTTGAATCCCTTCTTGTAAATTTGTAACCCCACACAAGATGCCAGCTGTTTCTGTACAGATTGCACCCCATACCTGGTACTACTGTAGCCACTTTTTTGGGCTTAATAGGCTCCCAGTGCAGTACCCTTGGTACTATCTGCACCCCATCCTTGCTGAATCTTGGCTTCCATTTACTGCTAGTGTCCAATGTGGCCAGCAACATTTCCTGATGCTGGTTGAAGCATATACCTATGCTCTTATGTTTTGCACCTGTAGGTAATGTATTCATAACCAATCTTGGTCATCAAGCATGGTTTTATGCAGTCAGCTCTATTTCTGTGACAGAACCTCTTTCCTGCTTGGTACAGTTTCATTTAGTGCCTGGTTATCTGCACTGTAGCTGAACACTCTTTAGCTAACAGGCATTTGCACATTACTATTAATTATCAGTTTGGCCCACTTTTCATTGAGGTCTATTACTATTCTGGCTCTTACTGAAGCACTGACCTACACTTTTAATATTTCCGAACAGAATCTCATGTACTTTAGGAAGGCCAGTGTTTTGTTTACCAACTAGTAAATAATCTCCCATTCCCCTTGTGTTTTGCAATAAGATATCCTGGGGCAGTCTATTTTTATTGCATTCTCCCAGGAATCCCTTACTTACCCTCCCTGGGAAGTGATTATGGTATTAGGATATGAGCTTTCCATTTTTCCTCGATTCCCGGAGAGTTGCAGTGATTTCTGATGTAGACACAAGTCAGTATTTTAGTCTCAGAGAAACCTGATGGATTCTTGGAAGGTACATAATCCCTTTCCCTTGGCTCTCCCTTCCAAGGGAATCTTTCTAATCCTCAAAAGGAGAATAGGTAAAGGACTGACTGCCATTACCTCTCCATCCTCTCATGAAATCATTCCTATTCCCACTGAGATGGAAGTGCTTACATGCTAAGTTGAGTATCATAGTTTTACCAGACCACTGAGCTGGTTAACAGCATTCCTAAGGCTGGCCCAAAGGACATGCTCAACCCTCCCTTGTTCACTGATAACTTTGGTCCTATATCCCTTTCTTAGGCCTTGGGTTGATCCATTCAGCACTTTAAGACTGAAAAAGCAATTGTAGAGTACGTCGTTGGAAAACAAGAATGAAGAAAGGGAATGGGAATTTAAGTAAAAGGCCAAAAAGTATGTGCAGCTAGGAGCTGAAGGGATGCTACAAACACCCTTGAGTAATTCCAACAGTGTAGAGATGTACTGGATGTCAGAATTCAGAGATCCTTGAGTGTTTATGCATATGTGTATGTCATGCAGATGCAGATAGTATATATCTGATGTGGATGTTTTTATTTAACACATGCATGCAGTCTTTGATAGTTACAGACAACAGATTTATCTTTGGAGAAGCTTTCCCTTCCTTTATAAGGAAACCTAGAACATTTTTTGTTGCTCAGCATGGCAGAGGCTGCTCTATGACAGCTTTAACTTTCCAGGCTTGGTAGTAGTTTACTCAACCCCACCAAGTCTACAGGATAACTTTCTTCCATTCATCCTCTGGAAGGAGAGATAGTCCACAACATCTTTCAGATATCTCCTTGGCTGACCTTTGGAATTTAACATTGTTACTTTTGTTTAGCTTTTCCATTTTTTTTAGTTTTTTCATTGCTGCTTTTTTTCAGCCTTCCTATTTTTTTTCTTTTTCAGCCATCCCTTGATTGTATCAATCCAACATTTTTTGCCAGGTTTTCATGGATTTTCAGTTGCCTTTTTTTTTTATTATTATGGTTCAACCCTGTTCTATGGAATCAGGCATAGAATGACTGTTACTTCTAACTTGGTGTAATTTTCCTAAGGCTTCAGTCAGGTGTGGTACCTTTACCGTTCCTTCTGTACCTGTCATCTAAAAAGCAGGCTAGCACCTTCCCTTTTGACTCTGGTCTTTGAGCAAACTCCATCTTAGAGATTTAGATCATACAGTTCAGAGTTGTACCTAATCTTATCCATGTGAAATATTGGTTTAGGTCATCAGTAGGAGCCTGACTGACAAGACAGGTTTCCTTGTCTTTTCTCTACTAGTTAACACTTTAAGGGCCTGGCCTGTCCACACTAGCGGGCAAACATTGTAGCTTTCCAGTCTACTTTCAGACAATTTGCACACTGCATAAAGTTCATTGGTAGACTTAAGTTGATGAAGAGATGCTTGCATGCTGGTTCTCCTCCCCCCTTTCATGCCCTTCCCAATTGTGGACAGACCAACCTGTGTTCATGGAAGTGAACCACACAACTTCGCCTCTGTCAGAGTGCTAGGTCAAATGAGGTTTTCTCTCAGCACTCTTAACAATGGGTTAACAATGGGACTTGGGTGCACAGTAAAGTACTTTTATTCATCCACATGGTTATAGTGTTACTGAATTTTTTATTTCCCTGTCTCTAGACAGGAGAGAGAAAATTGCTTTGAATCTTAACTAGATTATGGTTCAATGTATGAAACTATCTTAGGCATGGTGCCCTGTCAGCTTCTTGTACTGGATGCCATGCTGTATAGATGAGAATCAGCCTTCCTTTGCTCATGTACATGACTGGGAGTATAGCATTTATGGACGAGTGTTTGACTGTGCCTTCAAACTGGCTGCTTCAAATAGTCTTCTACCTCTAGCAGTTAGCAACTGTACAGAATGTGGCAGAGGCTTACAACCTCACATGTTCCTAAGATTTTGGAGCAGTGCCAATCAGTTTTAAGACTCAAAAGCCTCCCCCCGCTCAGGATGTCTTGCCTGAATAAATAAGAGGTCATAATTCCTTTAAGAACAGATATTAAATATTATAGGTAACATTTGCTTTTCCAGATTACGTATACACATTCAAGTTTTACATTTGCTTACAGCCTTTAATAACTGCATTTTCTCTGTAACCAAAGGAAATGTTGGGTTGACAGCTGATTGGGTAGTCCTCTTACTTGCCAGAAGTTAACTACATACGTACGAAGTTTCAGCAAATGAAACTTCTGTTGACATATATCCATGTTGTATACCTAGTAAAATTACAAATTCTTTCAAATTTGATATTTTTGGTAAGGTAATGTACTATATATGTAGTACCCACCCCTTTAGCTCCCATTAATGTTTTTGAAAAGTATCATCGAGTAATATCTACAGTATATTTTGTTGTACAAATTATTTTTAATTTTAGTTTGCTAGCTTGACATTTTCCAGTCCTGTTCATTGTTTTTGATGTCATTAGGGACCATCAACTACAGCATTATCAAAAGATCATCTGTAGTATCTGTAAAAATAATGGGAAAAAATTTTTCCTATTATCCTTTTTTAAACCAAGTAGATCATAAATCACCAGCCAGTATTTGTTACAGGAAACAAAAAATATCAAGCTTGAAACGAGCAAGATTGCAGTACCATCAGAAAGTTTTGGAAAAAAAGAAGAAAAAGGAAGCTGCAATTCAAAAAAGGAAAGAAATAGCAATGGCCAAGATTAAGCGGAAGGAAGAACGGTTAAAGCGTTTCAAGAAACTGAATCAGAAGACCAAAAAAGGACAGCCAGTAATGAGAGGACGAATAGAATTGATGCTGGAAAAAAAAAAAAAAAAAAAAAAAAAAAAGCTAGAGAAAGAGATGAGCTGACAGTAAATAACAAAACATTACCTAAAATTCCATGCTTTTTCGGTCCATCATCCCTGTAAATGTTATCATTATAGAATATTTGCTTGGCACAGTGTGTGAACATCATGAAAGATTCTTTGTCTCAAGCTTTGTTGCTTTATACTTTTTATTTTTCACCTTTTACTTTTGGTTTCTAACTATTTAGCTATCCAACTATACTTCAAATTTACTTCACTCCAGTTTTGAGCGCTCACATCACCATAATACTGTACACGTAACAAAATGCCTATTGGAATGATTTTACACTTAAAATATTAATATATTCTGTGTAATTTTCAATCCCTTCTTTTTTAATAAAATTTATAAACTTCTTATTTATCCTGAGGAATTATATCACAAACACTGGGGTCTCTTTTATTGCAAATTGAAGATTACATAATTTATTTTTAACATCTGCTCTGGCATTATTCATAAAACTTGTTGACCCCTATTGTCTATGGAGCTTTGTTAGGGTAAAATCAAGAGGCAAAAACAATTGTCCCAACTGCTGTGGTTGAGGTTGCTTGTCATGCTTTGGGTCAAATTAACAACCTGATCTGTGGATTAGAGGATTCCGTGCCAACCAGGCATCAGGTAAACACTTCTCTACTACCCTAATAAAGGGGAAGCAAACTTAAACCAGGGGCAAGAATGCATTGCAAGCTTTTCCTTAATTGCTTTATATCTTCATCTGAAAACCCTTATGGACAGTCAACAGACAATACACCCAAAGTGAAATCAGCCAGTAAAGAGAGACACATCATGGAATACGAAGGTGGTAAATATAAAACGACAAATTTTTAAATGTGTATTTTTCATCGCTAACAAACCTTTGGTCTTAACAATAGGATAATCTTTCGCCAGCTGGAAACCGGTTAAAAACAATCAAAGATTGTAAAGCAAGGAATCTGTGGCATCTGGCAACTCATATGTATATGAGGTGGAAGCTAGTCACCGACCAGGCATAGAACCTCGTGATGCACCAGTCTTTCTTTGACCACCTTGGAGAGTACAGTGGTACCTCGTTTGTTGAACGTTTCATATGTCGAACTTTCCGTTTTTCGAACAAAATTTTCGAGAAATTTTTGTATGCCGCCAACAAATGCTCGTACTTCGAACAGATTTGATTACCTAGTTTATACTTGTATTCGACGGCCTACTGGGTCTTACAAGTTATACTGTATTAATTTATTTTTTTCATTTACAATATATAGTTTAATGATAACAATATTCGACAAAATACATTAAAGTATTAAGCATTTGATATAAAATTTAGCTTTCAATATAACATTTAGCATAAAGATGTATAAAATCGTACGTAACCGCTTGGTGACGTCACGCCAGCTGACTTGAGACTGAACGAGGGAGCGTTGATATGTTGAGGAGAGGAGAAGAGAAAGTTAAAATATTACTGTATGTATTAAAAGCACAATAACATTCAAATAAAAAGGGAATTCTCAATAAATTTAACGCCGAGTGACACGGTCTAGTTGAACAATATTAACAAAAATAGTAAAAGAAAGAACAAAGCTTTTTCACAGTAAAATGTAGCACAAATGATTAACAAAATCATTCGTCATTGCGGTGATACACAGCCAACTTGAGGTAGAGGGAGGTAGCGTTTATATTTTTTAGGAATAATGAATGAATGATTTTAAGTTATTGTGCATCGTGGTATTGTTGAGGAGAGAAGAAGAGGCAGTAAAATCTTACTATAACATGTACGTAAAAGCGGTACCAATTCACATAAAAATAAAATGTTATTTCACAATAAATTGAACGTAATGATAAAATATGAAAACAATCAAATGCAATACAGAAAAAAGGAAAAAAAAAAACCAAAAAAAAAAAAAAAAAAAAAGTCTTAATTGAGCCAGTGCTCGGTGTGCCGAGTGGGTCTAGTTGATGCAAAGGTCTAGAGAATATAAGGTCTTGTCATGCGCAGCTTCAACTTGGGTACAGGATTAAACGGCTAGATGCGTGACGTCACAATAACCGCAGTCAGGCCCATTTAACCTATAGCAATCCTGCCTTTACTTTCTTTTTTTATTTTTCTAAATACTACTATGTTAAGAAGAATAATCATAAGAGATTATTAGAACATTTTCGCCAAATAACATTGAAATTATAGAAAACCTACCTTTGCTTTCTTCTTTTTATCCGTTATTAGGAGGAAAATAATAGTCAGAATGAAAACTATATCTTAATATTTTAAATAATCATGAGCGAGTTCTAAAGAACATTCTAAACAGTAATATAAATATATGTCTAATTACACATTTAAACAGATTCTCCATAAAAAACACATTTTGCACAAATATAGCTATGTCGCTAACTTTTTCAATATATGCACCGCTTTTCTGGAACTACTAATGTGTCTGTTCAAATTTCGAATTCTAAAAACTGTATGGCATGGAGCAAAATATTTCGACTTCTGAAGTTATTTGGATGTAACTGCTAATTACATCCGATAATTTAATTATCGCTACTTTTAAGGCTGTTAAAACATTTTCTTCCCATGGTGAGAATCAAACATCCTATCCATACATTTCAAATGATCAAGAAACACCAGGTTTCATTAGTTTCCCATCACTAAAGCTTATGGCACCAATCTTTGTGTCATCTTCCTTTGTTATTTTTGCTCCTAAATGTTCCAGTTGTGGAAACTTGCGAGCAATGAACCCGCCAACATATGGCATCTTCCTATGTTTGTTCTTCAACTTCCTGGTCTTTGAAGTCATCACTTTGATCATCCCTATAAATACTGGTAAGCAAAATAATATTGCTGATATACTGGGGTTCTTCTGAAGGGGAATTTCCTTCGTCTTCGAATGATGCGTCTTGCTTGTCAGGGACGTGGGAAAATGAGGCGAATGTTACATGTTCACTGTTGCAGCTTTAAACGCTGCTCTTTGAGCTTACAAGTGAGCTGTCTTTTCTAATAGGTGGCCTTGAGACGATGTTTAAATGCAACTGGAGATGGGTGCTGATCGTACGCTCCCATTTGACTTTTGCAACCAAAAAAGTGCCCCAACCCAACCTGATTTAGTCTGTAATTTAGAGTATACGTCATGCCAAGTTTTTATTTTGCCATTTTCAGCAAGTTAGACAAAGGATAGAGTATTGTACTTTTCTTCACTTTCATTTCTCTAGCGGTTCTATTCATGTCTTGAAAGATTTTTGTCTTGCATTTACAGGTTTAGTCACGCAAGCATTTTTTTATGATTTTCTATCTGTTGGCAGTCGATAATAAAACAAATCAAACTATCTATCAACAAGCCGAATGAAATGGCTTGTATTTTTCCAGCCCTTCTCTTCAAATATCCTTGGTTGTCGAAGTGGTCAAAAGATTTATAAGTAGCTACTTTTGGACAGCAGTTGCGCGGCAAGTTAAACTTTCATTCATTGCATATCTATAATAACATTGATATGTTTTTCAGAAAGTTTATATAAGGTGTCCAAAGATCACTTCATTCCTCTTTATTAACACACTAACAGGACCATTATGAGCGTATATACTACATACAGTTGCCTTAAAGTGTTCCTTTACCCCATCCCCTTATGTTTCATGAAAATGGTCTGGTAACACAGCAATGAAGCCTGTTTGTCTTTTAACGATGGATGTGAATGGTCGAGCTATTGGATGCCAAGGCTCATATTTTGTAATCACTATAGTAGACAATGTGTTAATGATATTAATGATATAAGAATAATAGTTTACATTACTAGTGAATTAAGTTGTTAAATATATAGAAAAATCGTATAATAACAGAATAATAAAAATAGCAATGGTGAAAATCATATTCAGTGCTTACTAACCATAATCGTCAACCTTTGTTCCATTCAGGTGTGGCTGCTGCAGGCGTTTGCCGGGATCATACTTTTGTTCCTGGGAGATCATTATTTAGTGTCAATTTCATACCCTCACAATATTACTGTCTCTTTGTGGACGGCGACACAGCGATATTAGTGAGGGTGTGAAACAAGTTATTGATGTCAAACTAACTGTTACAAATATCTCGTTCAATATTCAAAATTTCCCTCCACATGTGACCTAACAAAACATCAAGAAGAAATCATCAATTGTATTTTCATTTTTATGAAAGTAAACTCCATGATGATCATTCGCAGAATAGTGAGGTTCATATGAGTTCATGATAACTATGGTGGTAGTTCGAGAATTCATCGGTTATTAAAGACCCACTTGACAATGGAATTATCCTGTGTAATGTAATTAAGTGCTTTGTAAGGTATTTCACTTTTGATACTGAATATAAGTTAGCAATTTGACCTTGCAACCAGATGCACCTTAAATGGGTAGATACATAGAAATAAGAGCTGGATTGAATTGCTTTTGCTTTCAGTATTCGTCAGGTTTTGATTTTATTTCTTTACATTTAACTTGAATGGCTAAATTTCTCCCCTCAATTAAGCTGGTCCTTGGTCATAATCATTGCTAAAAAGTAAAACACCCAAGCTTTTTGTAATTATATAATTATGAGTTTTCTTTATTAAAATAGGCTGGTTTCATAAAAGAATTTATAGCACCTATCTAAAAACTAGTAATACACAATTGTCATGTTCAGTTTTTTCACAACCATAATTTCATATTAGCCTTTGTTATAGGACTCAAGAAATACAGACTGATTGAAGCTATATGTCCTTTTTTTTCAATTTCCATTCTTGTAAAATTCCTTATTGAAAAAAGAAACCCACAAGATTACCGAGTATAAATTGTTTACATGTGAGTATTAATATAGTATTTTACTAAAACTTAAGTACTTTCAGGCTTTAATTGTGGCCCATTCTCAAGGAATATGGATAACACCTTACTAGAGAGAAAAATTAAAGTCTACACGAATGTAGATAACTACTTACTGGAGGTACCATTGAAGTCTACAAAGAAATACAGATAGCTACTTACTGGAGGCAGCATTGAAGCCTCCATCAATGTAGATCACTACTTTTACTGGAGGCAGCATGAAGCTCCAGGAATAAGATCACTACTTGGACTGAAGGCAGCATTGAAGTCTCTAGGGATATGGATAATTACTTATGGAGCCCAGCGTTGAAGTCTCCAGGAAACAGAGGTAACTTACTGGAGGCAAGGCATTGAATTCAGAATATAGATCACTACTTACTGGAGGCAGGGCATTGAAGTCTCCAGGAACAGAGATAACTACTTAACTAAGAGGCAGCTTGAAGTCTCCAGGAACACAGAAAACTAATTACTGGAGCAAGCAATTAAGTCTCCAGGCAAACAGTAGATAAACTACTTACTAGGATGGGTCAGATTGGAGCATCCAGAACAACAGGATAAACTACTTACTAGAGGCAGGCTTGAAGTCTCCAGGTCACAGATAACTACTTTAGTGGGAGGCAGCATTGAAGTCTCCAAGGAACAGGAGACAACTACTACTAGAGGCAGCATTGAAGTCTCCAGGAACAGATAAAACTACGCAGGTGGAGACAGGCATTGAAGTCTCCAGGAACAGATACTACTTACTAGAGGCAGCATTGAAGTTTCCAGGAAAACACAGAACAAACTACTTACTACAGGCAGCAATTGAAAGTCTCCAGGCAAACAAGGATAACTACCTTAAGTTGGAAGGCAGATTAAAGTATCCAAGGAAAACACAGATAACTATGTTAACTAGAAGGGCACAAATTGAAACCATTCCAAGTCTCCAGGCACAGCATTGAAGTCTCCAGGGGGGGGGGGGGGGGAACAGAGATAACCTACTTAAATAGAACAGCATTTGAAGGCTCCAGGTCACAGATAACTACTAAGGGTAGTTTACGCAATTGAAGTCTCCAGGAACAGAGATAACTACTTAGTGGAGGCAGCATTGAAGTCTCCAGGAACAGAGATAACTACTTACAAGAGGCAGCATTGAAGTCTCCAGGAACACATAACTACTTACTGGAGGCAGCATTGGAGTCTCCAGGGATGTAGATAACTACTTACTGGATGCAGCATTGAAGTTTCCAGGTATATAGACAACTTCTTACTGGAGGCAAAATTGGAGTCTCCAGGAATATGGATAACTACTTACTGGAGACAGCATTGGAGTCTCCAGGACACAGATAACTACTTAGTGGAGACAGCATTGAAGTCTCTGGGGATGTAGATAACTACTTACTGGAGGCAGCATTGGAGTCTCCAGGTCACAGATAACTACTTAGTGGAGACAGCATTGAAGTCTCTGGGGATATAGATAACTACTTACTGGATACAGCAGTGGAGTCTCCAGGGATATAAATAACTACTTAATGGAGGCAGCATTTGAGTCTCCAGGGATATAGATAACTACTTAGTGGAGGCAACATTGGAGTCTCCAGGTATATAGATAACTACTTACTGGAGGCAGCATTGGAGTCTCCAGGAACAGAAATAACTACTTAGTGGAGGTAGCATTGAAGTCTCCAGGTCACGGATAACTACTTAGTGGAGGCAGCATTGGAGTCTCCAGGTCTCAGATAACTACTTAGTGGAGACAGCATTGAAATCTCCAGGAACACAGATAACTACTTACTAGGGGCAGTATCGAAGTCTTCAGGTCACAGATAACTACTTACTGGAGGCAGCATTGGAGTCTCCAGGAACAGAGATAACTACTTACTGGAGGCAGCATTGAAGTCTCCAGATCTCAGATAACTACTTAGTGGAGACAGCATTGAAATCTCCAGGAACACAGATAACTACTTACTAGGGGCAGCATTGAAGTCTCCAGGTCACTGATAACTACTTACTGGAGGCAGCATTGGAGTCTCCAGGAACAGAGATAACTACTTATTGGAGGCAGCATTGAAGTCTCCAGGTCACAGATAACTACTTATTGGATACAGCATTGAAGTCTCCAGGAACAGAGATAACTACTTACTGGAGGCAGCATTGAAGTCTCCAGGTCACAGATAACTACTTAGTGGAGACAGCATTTAAGTCTCCAGGTCACAGATAACTACTTATTGGAGGCAGCATTGAAGTCTCCAGGTCACAGTACACATAACGTATACTTAACGGAGCCCCACAGGCATTGGAGTCTAAACCAGGAACAGGAGCCAGGAACTACTTACTGGAGGCAGCATTGAAGTCTCCAGGTCACAGATAACTACTTACTGGAGGCAGCATTGAAGTCTCCAGGTCACAGATAACTACTTATTGGAGGTAGCATTGGAGTCTCCAGGAACAGAGATAACTACTTTCTGGAGGCAGCATTGAAGTCTCCAAGGAACAGAAGAATAACTAACTTTAACTGGAGGGAAACATTGAAGTCCTCCAGGTCTTGCATTGAAGTCTCCAGGAACAGAAGATAACTACTTAACTGAGGGCACATTCGAGTCTCCAGGTCTCAGATAACTACTTAGTGGAGACAGCATTGAAATCTCCAGGAACACAGATAACTACTTATTGGAGGAAGCATTGAAGTCTCCAGGTCACTGATAACTACTTACTGGAGGAAACAGCATTTAAGTCTCCAGGTCACAGATAACTACTTACTAGGTACAGCATCGGAGTCTCCAGGAACAGAGATAACTACTTACTGGAGGCAGCATTAAATTCTCCAGGTCACAGATAACTACTTAGTGGAGGAAGCATTGAAGTCTCCAGGTCACAGGAGACTTCAATGCTGCCTCCATTAAGTAGTCATCTACATCCCTTATAAACATATAATAGTTTGTAATAGATTTCATTGCTTCAAAAGGAAAATGAAGCTTGGTGAAATGTCAGTCAAATCAAATTTATCAGAAAATTAGATAAGTTAATCATTTGTAGAAACCTTTTGGCTACCACATCAAGGGCAACACTAAATTCTGTTAGACCTAAGTCCTGCTGCTTTCTAATCATGAGGAGAATGAATGAGTTAGGTGCTATGACCAAACCAAATCCCCTCCCAAAAAAATCAAGAACAAGAAACAAGATATTAGAATATCAAGAGTTGGCCATTAAGCAGAGGCAAACAGAACTTATTAGACTGCAATTCGAGAGCTTTGTAAAAGAGGGGAAAGAATGGTCATGTGACCTTGGAAATTTTAGGATTACTGATTTTTCCATACCACATCTCGTGAGGAGTGACCTGGGAGTTGCAGGGCTACCTGAGGATGGAGGGAGGGTGGGCTGGAGGATCGGT
>NC_061104.1:6144860-6189040 GCF_015104395.2 Macrobrachium nipponense
ACCGATCCTCCAGCCCACCCTCCCTCCATCCACCTCAGGTAGCCCGCAAACCTCCCAGGTCAACTCCTCACGGATGATGGTATGGAAAATCAGTAATCTAAAATCTCAAGGTCACATGACCATTCTTTCCCCTCTTTTACAAAGCTCTCGAATTGCAGTACTAATAAGTTCTGTTTGCCTCTGCTTAATGGCCAACTCTTGATATTCTAATATCTGTTTCTTGTTCTTGATTTTTTTGGGAGGGGATTTGGTTTGGTCATAGCACCTAACTCATTCATTCTCCTCATGATTAGAAAGCAGCAGGACTTAGGTCTAACAGAATTTAGTGTCGCCCTTGATGTGGTAGCCAAAAGGTTTCTACAAATGATTAACTTATCTAATTTTCTGATAAATTTGATTTGACTGACATTTCACCAAGCTTCATTTTCCTTTTGAAGCAATGAAATCTATTACAAACTATTATATGTTTATAAGGGATGTAGATGACTACTTAATGGAGGCAGCATTGAAGTCTCCTGTGAAAAGCCTGGAGGACTTCAATGCTTCCCTTTCCACTAAGTTAGTTTTATCTGTGACCTGGAGAATTTAATGCTGCCTCCAGTAAGTAGTTATCTCTGTTCCTGGAGACTCCGATGCTGTACCTAGTAAGTAGTTATCTGTGACCTGGAGACTTCAATGCTGTCTCCAGTAAGTAGTTATCAGTGACCTGGAGACTTCAATGCTTCCTCCAATAAGTAGTTATCTGTGTTCCTGGAGATTTCAATGCTGTCTCCACTAAGTAGTTATCTGTGACCTGGAGACTTCATTGCTGCCTCCAGTAAGTAATTATCTCTGTTCCTGGAGACTCCAATGCTACCTC
This sequence comes from Macrobrachium nipponense, assembly GCF_015104395.2. Classification (NCBI taxonomy): domain Eukaryota; kingdom Metazoa; phylum Arthropoda; class Malacostraca; order Decapoda; family Palaemonidae; genus Macrobrachium; species Macrobrachium nipponense. The sequence goes on from NC_061104.1 coordinate 6,145,720, forward strand.
CAATAAGTAGTTATCTGTGACCTGGAGACTTCAATGCTGCCTCCAGTAAGTAGTTATCTGTGACCTGGAGACTTCAATGCTGCCTCCAGTAAGTAGTTATCTCTGTTCCTGGAGACTCCAATGCTGTACCTAGTAAGTAGTTATCTGTGACCTGGAGACTTCAATGCTGCCTCCAATAAGTAGTTATCTGTGACCTGGAGACTTAAATGCTGTCTCCACTAAGTAGTTATCTGTGACCTGGAGACTTCAATGCTGCCTCCACTAAGTAGTTATCTCTATTCCTGGAGACGTCAATGCTGTCTCCAGTAAGTAGTTATTTATGACCTGGAGACTTCAATGCTGCCTCCACCAAGTAGTTATCTGTGACCTGGAGACTTCAATGCTGCCTCCAGTAAGTAATTATCTCTGTTCCTGGAGACTCCAATGCTGCCTCCAATAAGTAGTTATCTGTGACCTGGAGACTTCAATGCTGCCTCCAGTAAGTAGTTATCTGTGACCTAGAGACTTCAATGCTGCCTCCAGTAAGTAGTTATCTGTGACCTAGAGACTTCAATGCTGCCTCCAGTAAGTAGTTATCTCTGTTCCTGGAGACTCCAATGCTGTACCTAGTAAGTAGTTATCTGTGACCTGGAGACTTCAATGCTGCCTCCAATAAGTACTTATCTGTGACCTGGAGACTTAAATCTGTCTCCACTAAAGTAGTTATCGTGACCTGGAGCTTCAATGCTGCCTCCAGTAAGTAGTTATCTCTGTTCCTGGAGACTTCAATGCTGTATCCAATAAGTAGTTATCTGTGACCTGGAGACTTCAATGTTGCCTCCAATAAGTAGTTATCTCTGTTCCTGGAGACTCCAATGCTGCCTCCAGTAAGTAGTTATCAGTGACCTGGAGACTTCAATGCTGCCCCTAGTAAGTAGTTATCTGTGTTCCTGGAGATTTCAATGCTGTCTCCACTAAGTAGTTATCTGAGATCTGGAGACTTCAATGCTGCCTCCAGTAAGTAGTTATCTCTGTTCCTGGAGACTCCAATGCTGCCTCCAGTAAGTAGTTATCTGTGACCTGAAGACTTCGATACTGCCCCTAGTAAGTAGTTATCTGTGTTCCTGGAGATTTCAATGCTGTCACTAAAGTAGTAACACTAGTAGTAACTGCCAAACTTAAGTAGTATCTGAGACCTGGAGACCTCCAATGCTGCCTCCACTAAGTAGTTATCCGTGACCTGGAGACTTCAATGCTACCTCCACTAAGTAGTTAGTTAGTAATCTCGCTTCCTGGAGACTCCAATGTTGCCTCCAGTAAGTAGTTATCTATATCCTGGAGACTCCAAATGTGCCTCCATTAAGTAGTTATTTTATATTCCCTGGAGACTCCACTGCTGTATCCAGTAAGTAGTTATCTATATCCCCAGAGACTTCAATGCTGTCTCCACTAAGTAGTTATCTGTGTCCTGGAGACTCCAATGCTGTCTCCAGTAAGTAGTTATCCATATTCCTGGAGAGACCAATTTTGCCTCCAGTAAGAAGTTGTCTATATACCTGGAAACTTCAATGCTGCATCCAGTAAGTAGTTATCTACATCCCTGGAGACTCCAATGCTGCCTCCAGTAAGTAGTTATGTGTTCTGAGCTTCAATGCTGCCTATTGTAAGTAGATACTCTGTTCCTGGAGACTTCAATGCTGCCTCCACTAAGTAGTTATCTCTGTTCCTGGAGACTTCAATGCTGTCTCCCTAAGTAGTTATCTGTGACCTGGAGCCTTCAATGCTGCTTCTAGTAAGTAGTTATCTGTTCCTGGAGACTTCAATGCTGTCTCCACTAAGTAGTTATCTGTGACCTGGAGACTTCAATGCTGCCTCTAGTAAGTAGTTATCTCTGTTCCTGGAGACTTCAATGCTGCCTCCACTAAGTAGTTATGGGACTGTGACCTCAGGATGGCAATGCGCCTCGAGTAAGTAGTATCTGTGCTCTGGATACTTCAATGCTACCTCTAATAGTATTAAAGTGATCTATTAAATGCCTGGATGATTAATGCTGGTATTGCCCTCCAGTAAGTAGTTTTCTGTGTTAACATTTGGAGATCTGGCAATGCTGCTCTTAGTAAGTATTGTTATCTCTGTTCGAAGGAGATTTTCAATGCTGCCTCCAGTAAGTAAGTGCTTTTTAGTGATCTATATTCCTGGAGACTTCAATGCTGCCTCCAGTAAGTAGTGATCTACATTGATGGAGGCTTCAATGCTGCCTCCAGTAAGTAGCTATCTGTATTTCTGTAGACTTCAATGGTACCTCCAGTAAGTAGTTATCTACATTCGTGTAGACTTTAATTTTTCTCTCTAGTAAGGTGTTATCCATATTCCTTGAGAATGGGCCACAATTAAAGCCTGAAAGTACTTAAGTTTTAGTAAAATACTATATTAATATTCACATGTAAACAATTTATACTCGGTAATCTTGTGGGTTTCTTTTTTCAATAAGGAATTTTACAAGAAAATGGAAATTTGAAAAAAAAGGACATATTAGCTTCAATCAGTCTGTATTTCTTGAGTCCTATAACAAAGGCTAATATGAAATTATGGTTGTGAAAAAACTGAACATGACAATTGTGTATTACTAGTTTTTAGATAGGTGCTATAAATTCTTTTATGAAACCAGCCTATTTTAACCCTCTTACGCCGATTGGACGTATTAAACGTCGAGTCAAAATGTCTCCCGTATGCCGATTGGACGTATCATATGTCGGCTCAAAAAAGTTTTTTTAAAAATTCGCAGAAAAATACTTATAGGCCTACCAGCCGAAAACTTTTGTATCACGCGCCTTGGGGGATGCTGGGAGTTCACGGATCAAGGTGTTGTTTTGTTTACAATCGCTACGCAGGCGCGCAAGCGCGAATTTCTTTCTTATCGCACTAAAAAGTATCAGTGACACATCTCGGAAATTATTTCGTCACTTTGACATAATTATTGCACCATTTTAAGTTATCCTTTACATGAAGTATTATATATGAAAATGTGCGCAATTTCATGCACAATACAACTAAAAAATACTCATGATTGTAGCTTTTATCAATTTTGAAATATTTTCATATAAATAACGATAAGTGCAAAAATTTCAACCTTCGGTCAACTTTGACTCTACAGAAATGGTCGAGAAACGCAATTGTAAGCTAAAAACTCTTACATATAGTAATATTCAATCATTTGCTTCATTTGCAACAAATTGGACGTCTCTAGCACAATATTTCGATTTATGGTGAATTTATGAAAAACTTTTTCCTTACGTTCGTGCGATAAACTCTTCCGATAAATTTTTTCGTGCGATTGTCCTAATGTTTGCACCCTTTTAAATTTGCCGTTACATAAAGTTTATATATGGAAATGTGCGCAATTTCATGCACAATACAACAAAAAGCAACCCATGGTTGTAGCTTTTATCAGTTTTGAAATATTTTCATATAAATAACGTTAAGTGCAAAAATTTCAACTTTCGGTCAACTTTGACTCTACCGAAATGGTCGAAACGCAATTGTAAGCTAAAACTCTTATATTCTAGTAATATTCAATCATTTACCTTAATTTTGCAACGACTTGGAAGTCTCTAGCACAATATTTCGATTTATGGTGAATTTATGAAAAAAAAAAACATTACGTTCGCGCGGTAACTTCCGAAAAAATCAGAATTTTTTTTGTGCGATTGTCGAAATGTTTGCACCATTTAAAATTAGCTGTTACATAAAGTTTTATATAGAAAATGTGCGTAATTTCATGTAGAATACAACTAAAAATGATTGAAGGTTGTAGCTTTTCTCTTTTTTCGAAATATTTGCATATAAATAAATCACGATAAATAGAAAAAAAACCACGTTCGGTCAAATTTGACTCTACCGAAATAGTTGAAAAACGCAATTGTAAGCTAAAACTCTTACGGCCTAGTAATATTCTGTAATTTTTCTTCATTTTGAAACAAATTTGAAGTCTCTAAAACAATATTGTGATTTATGGTGAATTTTTGAAAAATATATTTACCTTCACTCCGCACGCGATTCGCGGCCGCAAGTCTCCGAAATACGTACATGGCATTATCCTAATATTTGCTCCTTTTCATATTAACCTTTTTATAGAGTTTCATATATCAAAATGTGCGCAAATTCATGAAGAATACAATAAAAAATAATTGTTTCAAGGTTGTAGCGTTTTCCATCTTCGAAATATGTCCATATAAAAAAATATATATATTAAAATTTCGACATTCGGTCAAATTTAACTCGTCCGAAATGGTCGAAATCTGCAATTCTAATCTAAAACTCTTACAGTATCGTAATATTCAATCATTTGTCTTAATTTTGAAACAAATTGGAAGTCTCTAGAACATTATTTAATTAACGGTGAATTTTTTTGAAAATAACATTTTTTTTACGTCCGCCATCGTTACGATAATTCGTACATCATTTTTGTGATAATATTTTTTCCGGGTGTTTGCTTTTATTGTTTTACAATGTATTATATATCAAAATGATTGCAATTTAGTGTACAATACAACGCAAAAAAAAGTAACTGGTTAGCTTTGGACCGTTTTCTGCAGCAGCGTGATTTGAATACAATTATGTATGAATTTTTTTTTTTCGCTACCAATATATCGCATTATTTACATATGATAATGATATTATTTTTCATTTCTGATGGTTGCATTTTCTAAACTTCAGGCAATGACAAAAAAAGGAGCCAAAAACAAAATGAACTCTTAATCTTCAAAAAAGTACGCGCGCTGTAATTTTTGAAAAAATTCTTTTTTCCACTTCGCGCTCACTCCAACCAGGCCCGGCATACGGGAGACGTTTTGATTTTTAGGGCTCCGGCGTAAGAGGGTTAATAAAGAAAATTCATAATTATATAATTACAAAAAGCTTGGGTGTTTTACTTTTTAGCAATGATTATGACCAAGGACCAGCTTAATTGAGGGGAGAAATTTAAGGTGCATCTGGTTGCAAGGTCAAATTGCTAACTTATATTCAGTATCAAAAGTGAAATACCTTACAAAGCACTTAATTACATTACACAGGATAATTCCATTGTCAAGTGGGTCTTTAACAACTGATGAATTCTCGAACTACCACCATAGTTATCATGAACTCATATGAACCTCACTATTCTGCGAATGATCATCATGGAGTTTACTTTCATAAAAATGAAAATACAATTGATGATTTCTTCTTGATGTTTTGTTAGGTCACATGTGGAGGGAAATTTTGAATATTGAACGAGATATTTGTAACAGTTAGTTTGACATCAATAACTTGTTTCACACCCTCACTAATATCGCTGTGTCGCCGTCCACAAAGAGACAGTAATATTGTGAAGGGTATGAAAAGTTAGACACTAAATAAATGATCTCCCAGGAACAAAAGTATGATCCCGGCAAATGCCTGCAGCAGCCACACCTGAATGGAACAAAGGTTGACGATTATGGTTAGTAAGCACTGAATATGATTTTCACCATTGCTATTTTTATTATTCTGTTATTATACGATTTTTCTATATATTTAACAACTTAATTCACTAGTAATGTAAACTATTATTCTTATATCATTAATATCATTAACACATTGTCTACTATAGTGATTACAAAATATGAGCCTTGGCATCCAATAGCTCGACCATTCACATCCATCGTTAAAAGACAAACAGGCTTCATTGCTGTGTTACCAGACCATTTTCATGAAACATAAGGGGATGGGGTAAAGGAACACTTTAAGGCAACTGTATGTAGTATATACGCTCATAATGGTCCTGTTAGTGTGTTAATAAAGAGGAATGAAGTGATCTTTGGACACCTTATATAAACTTTCTGAAAAACATATCAATGTTATTATAGATATGCAATGAATGAAAGTTTAACTTGCCGCGCAACTGCTGTCCAAAGTAGCTACTTATAAAATCTTTTGACCACTTCGACAACCAAGGATATTTGAAGAGAAGGGCTGGAAAAATACAAGCCATTTCATTCGGCTTGTTGATAGATAGTTTGATTTGTTTTATTATCGACTGCCAACAGATAGAAATCATAAAAAATGCTTGCGTGACTAAACCTGTAAATGCAAGACAAAATCTTTCAAGACATGAATAGAACCGCTAGAGAAATGAAAGTGAAGAAAAGTACAATACTCTATCCTTTGTCTAACTTGCTGAAAATGGCAAAATAAAAACTTGGCATGACGTATACTCTAAATTACAGACTAAAATCAGGTTGGGTTGGGGCACTTTTTTGTTGCAAAAGTCAAATGGGAGCGTACGATCAGCACCCATCTCCAGTTGCATTTAAACATCGTCTCAAGGCCACCTATTAGAAAAGACAGCTCACTTGTAAGCTCAAAGAGCAGCGTTTAAAGCTGCAACAGTGAACATGTAACATTCGCCTCATTTTCCCACGTCCCTGACAAGCAAGACGCATCATTCGAAGACGAAGGAAATTCCCTTCAGGAAGAAGCCAGAGTATATCAGCATTTAGTTTTACTTACCAGTATTTAATAGGGAATGATTCAAAGTGAGACTTCAAAGACCAGGAAGTTGAAGAACAAACATAGGAAGATGCCATATGTTGGCGGGTTCATTGCTCGCAAGTTTCCACAACTGGAACATTTAGGAGCAAAAATAACAAAGGAAGATGACACAAAGATTGGTGCCATAAGCTTTCTAGTGATGGGAAACTAATGAAACCTGGTGTTTCTTGATCATTGAAATGTATGGATAGGATGTTTGAATTTCTTCACCATGGGAAGAAAATGTTTTAACAGCCTTAAAAGTAGCGATAATTAAATTATCGGATGTAATTAGCAGTTACATCCAAATAACTTCAGAAGTCGAAATATTTTGTTCCATGCCATACAGTTTTTAGAATTCGAAATTTGAACAGACACATTAGTAGTTCCAGAAAAGCGGTGCATATATTGAAAAAGTTAGCGACATAGCTATATTTGTGCAAAATGTGTTTTTATGGAGATCTGTTAAATGTGTAATTAGACATATATTTATATTACTGTTTAGAATGTTCTTTAGAACTCGCTCATGATTATTTAAAATATTAAGATATAGCTTTCATTCTGACTATTATTTTCCTCCTAATAACGGATAAAAAGAAGAAAGCAAAGGTAGGTTTTCTATAATTTCAATGTTATTTGGCGAAAATGTTCTAATAATCTCTTATGATTATTCTTCTTAACATAGTAGTATTTAGAAAAATAAAAAAAGAAAGTAAAGGCAGGATTGCTATAGGTTAAATGGCCTGACTGCGGTTATTGTGACGTCACGCATCTAGCCGTTTAATCCTGTACCCAAGTTGAAGCTGCGCATGACAAGACCTTATATTCTCTAGACCTTTGCATCAACTAGACCCACTCGGCACACCGAGCACTGGCTCAATTAAGACTTTTTTTTTTTTTTTTTTTTTTTTTTCCTTTTTTCTGTATTGCATTTGATTGTTTTCATATTTTATCATTACGTTCAATTTATTGTGAAATAACATTTTATTTTTTATGTGAATTGGTACCGCTTTTACGTACATGTTATAGTAAAGATTTTACTGCCTCTTCTTCTCTCCTCAACAATACCACGATGCACAATAACTTAAAATCATTCATTCATTATTCCTAAAAAATATAAACGCTACCTCCCTCTACCTCAAGTTGGCTGTGTATCACCGCAATGACGAATGATTTTGTTAATCATTTGTGCTACATTTTACTGTGAAAAGCTTTGTTCTTTCTTTTACTATTTTGTTAATATTGTTCAACTAGACCGTGTCACTCGGCGTTAAATTTATTGAGAAATTCCCTTTTTATTTGAATTGTTATTGCTTTTAATACATACAGTAATATTTTAACTTTCTCTTCTCCTCTCCTCAACATATCAACGCTCCCTCGTTCAGTCTCAAGTCAGCTGGGCGTGACGTCACCGCGGTTACGTACGATTTTATACATCTTTTATGCTAAATGTTATATTGAAAGCTAAATTTTATATTAAATGCTTTATACTTTAATGTATTTTGTCGAATATTGTTATCATTAAACTATATATTGTAAATGAAAAAAATAAATTAATACAGTATAACTTGTAAGACCCAGTAGGCCGTCGAATACAAGTATAAACTAGGTAATCAATCTGTTCGAAGTACGAGCATTTGTTCGGCAAACGATACAAAATTTTCTCGAAAATTTTGTTCGAAAAACGGAAAGTTCGACATATGAAACGTTCAACAAACGAGGTACCACTGTACTCTCCAAGGTGGTCAAAGAAAGACTGGTGCATCACGAGGTTCTATGCCTGGTCGGTGACTAGCTTCCACCTCATATACATATGAGTTGCCAGATGCCACAGATTCCTTGCTTTACAATCTTTGATTGTTTTTAACCGGTTTCCAGCTGGCGAAAGATTATCCTATTGTTAAGACCAAAGGTTTGTTAGCGATGAAAAATACACATTTAAAAATTTGTCGTTTTATATTTACCACCTTCGTATTCCTATGATGTGTCTCTCTTTACTGGCTGATTTCACTTTGGGTGTATTGTCTGTTGACTGTCCATAAGGGTTTTCAGATGAAGATATAAAGCAATTAAGGAAAAGCTTGCAATGCATTCTTGCCCCTGGTTTAAGTTTGGCTTCCCCTTTATTAGGGTAGTAGAGAAGTGGTTTACCTGATTGCTGGTTGGCACGGAATCCTCTAATCCACAGATCAGGTTGTTAATTTGACCCAAAGCATGACAAGCAACCTCAACCACAGCAGTTGGGACAATTGTTTTGCCTCTTGATTTTACCCTAACAAAGCTCCATAGACAATAGGGGTCATCAAGTTTATGAATAATGCCAGAGCAGATGTTAAAAAATAAATTATGTAATCTTCAATTTGCAATAAAAAGAGACCCCAGTGTTTGTGATATAATTCCTCAGGATAAATAAGAAGTTTATAAATTTTATTAAAAAAGAAGGGATTGAAAATTACCACAGAATATATTAAATATTTTAAGTGTAAAATTCATTCCAATAGGCATTTTGTTACGTGTACAGTATTATGGTGATGTGAGCGCTCAAAACTGGAGTGAAGTAAATTTGAAGTATAGTTGGATAGGTAAATAGTTAGAAACCAAAAGTAACAGGTGAAAAATAAAAAGTAGAAAGCAACAAAGCTTGAGACAAAGAATCTTTCATGATGTTCACACATTGTGCCAAGCAAATATTCTATAATGATAACATTTACAGGGGATGATGGACCGAAAAAGCATGGAATTTTAGGTAATGTTTTATTTACTGTCAGCTCATCTCTTTCTCTAGCTTTTCCAGCATCAATTCTATTCGTCCTCTCATCACTGGCTGTCCTTTTTTGGTCTTCTGATTCAGTTTCTTGAAACGCTTTAACCGTTCTTCCTTCCGCTTAATCTTGGCCATTGCTATTTCTTTCCTTTTTTGAATTGCAGCTTCCTTTTTCTTCTTTTTTTCCAAAACTTTCTGATGGTACTGCAATCTTGCTCGTTTCAAGCTTGATATTTTTTGTTTCCTGTAACAAATACTGGCTGGTGATTTATGATTTACTTGGTTTAAAAAAGGATAATAGGAAAATTTTTTCCCATTATTTTTACAGATACTACAGATGATCTTTTGATAATGCTGTAGTTGATGGTCCCTAACGACATCAAAAACAATGAACAGGACTGGAAAATGTCAAGCTAGCAAAACTAAAATTAAAAATAATTTGTACAACAAAATATACTGTAGATATTACTCGATGATACTTTTCAAAAACATTAATGGGAGCTAAAGGGGTGGGTACTACATATATAGTACATTACCTTACCAAAAATATCAAATTTGAAAGAATTTGTAATTTTACTAGGTATACAACATGGATATATGTCAACAGAAGTTTCATTTGCTGAAACTTCGTACGTATGTAGTTAACTTCTGGCAAGTAAGAGGACTACCCAATCAGCTGTCAACCCAACATTTCCTTTGGTTACAGAGAAAATGCAGGTTATTAAAGGCTGTAAGCAAATGTAAAAACTTGAATGTGTATACGTAATCTGGAAAAGCAAATGTTACCTATAATATTTAATATCTGTTCTTAAAGGAATTATGACCTCTTATTTATTCAGGCAAGACACTCCTGAGCGGGGGGAGGCTTTTGAGTCTTAAACTGATTGGCACTGCTCCAAAATCTTAGGAACATGTGAGGTTGTAAGCCTCTGCCACATTCTGTACAGTTGCTAACTGCTAGAGGTAGAAGACTATTTGAAGCAGCCAGTTTGAAGGCACAGTCAAACACTCGTCCATAAATGCTATACTCCCAGTCATGTACATGAGCAAAGGAAGGCTGATTCTCATCTATACAGCATGGCATCCAGTACAAGAAGCTGACAGGGCACCATGCCTAAGATAGTTCCATACATTGAACCATATTCTAGTTAAGATTCAAAGCAATTTTCTCTCTCCTGTCTAGAGAACAGGAAATAAAAATCAGTAACACTATAACCATGTGGATGAATAAAAGTACTTTACTGTGCACCCAAGTCCCATTGTTAACCCATTGTTAAGAGTGCTGAGAGAAAACCTCATTTGACCTAGCACTCTGACAGAGGCGAAGTTGTGTGGTTCACTTCCATGAACACAAGTTGGTCTGTCCACAATTGGGAAGGGCATGAAAGGGGGGAGGAGAACCAGCATGCAAGCATCTCTTCATCAACTTAAGTCTACCAATGAACTTTATGCAGTGTGCAAAATTGTCTGAAAGAAGACTGGAAAGCTACAAATGTTTGCCTGCTAGTGTGGACAGGCCAGGCCCTTAAAGTGTTAACTAGTAGAAAAGACAAGGAAACCTGTCTTGTCAGTCAGGCTCCTACTGATGAGACCTAAACCAATATTTCACATGGATAAGATTAGGTACAACTCTGAACTGTATGATCTAAATCTCTAAGATGGAGTTTACTCAAAGACCAGAGTCAAAAGGGTAGGTGCTAAGCCTGCTTTTTAGATGACAGGTACAGAAGGAAGTGGTAAAGGTACCACACCTGACTGAAGCCTTAGGAAAATTACACCAAGTTAGAAGTAACAGTCATTCTATGCCTGATTCCATAGAACAGGGTTGAACCATAATAATAAAAAAAAAAGGCAACTGAAAATCCATGAAAACCTGGCAAAAAATGTTGGATTGATACAATCAAGGGATGGCTGAAAAAGAAAAAAAATAGGAAGGCTGAAAAAAAGCAGCAATGAAAAAACTAAAAAAATGGGAAAGCTAAACAAAAGTAACAATGTTAAATTCCAAAGGTCAGCCAAGGAGATATCTGAAAGATGTTGTGGACTATCTCTCCTTCCAGAGGATGAATGGAAGAAAGTTATCCTGTAGACTTGGTGGGGTTGAGTAAACTACTACCAAGCCTGGAAAGTTAAAGCTGTCATAGAGCAGCCTCTGCCATGCTGAGCAACAAAAAATGTTCTAGGTTTCCTTATAAAGGAAGGGAAAGCTTCTCCAAAAGATAAATCTGTTGTCTGTAACTATCAAAGACTGCATGCATGTGTTAAATAAAAACATCCACATCAGATATATACTATCTGCATCTGCATGACATACACATATGCATAAACACTCAAGGATCTCTGAATTCTGACATCCAGTACATCTCTACACTGTTGGAATTACTCAAGGGTGTTTGTAGCATCCCTTCAGCTCCTAGCTGCACATACTTTTTGGCCTTTTACTTACATTCCCATTCCCTTTCTTCATTCTTGTTTTCCAACGACGTACTCCTACAATTGCTTTTCAGTCTTAAAGTGCTGAATGGATCAACCCAAGGCCTAAGAAAGGGATATAGGACCAAAGTTATCAGTGAACAAGGGAGGGTTGAGCATGTCCTTTGGGCCAGCCTTAGGAATGCTGTTAACCAGCTCAGTGGTCTGGTAAAACTATGATACTCAACTTAGCATGTAAGCACTTCCATCTCAGTGGGAATAGGAATGATTCATGAGAGGATGGAGAGGTAATGGCAGTCCTTTACCTATTCTCCTTTTGAGGATTAGAAAGATTCCCTTGGAAGGGAGAGCCAAGGGAAAGGGGATTATGTACCTTCCAAGAATCCATCAGGTTTCTCTGAGACTAAAATACTGTCTTGTGTCTACATCAGAAATCACTGCAACTCTCCGGGAATCGAGGAAAAATGGAAAGCTCATATCCTAATACCATAATCACTTCCCAGGGAGGGGTAAGTAAGGGATTCCTGGGAGAATGCAATAAAAATAGACTGCCCCAGGATATCTTATTGCAAAACACAAGGGGAATGGGAGATTATTTACTAGTTGGTAAACAAAACACTGGCCTTCCTAAAGTACATGAGATTCTGTTCGGAAATATTAAAAGTGTAGGTCAGTGCTTTAGTAAGAGACAGAATAGTAATAGGCCTCAATGAAAAGTGGGCCAAACTGATAATTAATAGTAATGTGCAAATGCCTGTTAGCTAAAGAGTGTTCAGCTACAGTGCAGATAACCAGGCACTAAATGAAACTGTACCAAGCAGGAAAGAGGTTCTGTCACAGAAATAGAGCTGACTGCATAAAACCATGCTTGATGACCAAGATTGGTTATGAATACATTACCTACAGGTGCAAAACATAACAGCATAGGTATATGCTTCAAGCAGCATCAGGAAATGTTGCTGGCCACATTGGACACTAGCAGTAAATGGAAGCCAAGATTCAGCAAGGATGGGGTGCAGGTAGTACCAAGGGTACTGCACTGGGAGCCTATTAAGCCCAAAAAAGTGGCTACAGTAGTACCAGGTATGGGGTGCAATCTGTACAGAAACAGCTGGCATCTTGTGTGGGGTTACAAATTTACAAGAAGGGATTCAACTGGCACCTTCCTTACTGAAGTCTTACTTGTGGTTGGCTATAAATGCTGTGTTTTGATACAACACAGTATCTACTGGTGCTCTGGCCCCTGAATAAATCAAAAGACCAGTTTCTTCTACAGGAGCTGATTGGACTTGGTCGGAAATGGCTGCTTAAACAAATAATAATAATAATAAAAGTTTCTTCTACAGGAGCAGGGAACACTTACTGGAAATCCAGATACAGTAAATTCTAAAACCAACACCTTAGTTTTATTGTAAAATCAAAGACTAATATAAATGAATAAAAAATTGCAATAATATAGCAAACCAGAAGGCTTCATATATAATTATAGATACTGGTTGCCTCACACAGAAATATAAGCACTTATATTGCTGTACATAGTAGTATCCCTGTCATACTAAACAACCATCAGACAATAAAATAGAAGTACTATAGTATACAATAATAAATTTTACAACCTGTAACCATAGAAAAATGAAGTTATATTGATTTTACAACAGCCAAAAAAAAGAAAGAAAAAAAAAGAAAAAAAAAAAGCTTGCCTCCTACCTGCTGATAGTTAGGTACTGTGTTACAAAATTTCGACAATGAAACCAGTTGCCATCAAAGGGTATTCCTAAAATAAAAGGGTTTGTATTCATGTAGGGAAAGTTGTCCTATTTAAGTTGAAAAATTAACATTCTTACTTTGGCTCTTCTGATAAAGCAGTTTCCTCTTCTGGTTCTTTTTTAATTGCAGTTTCCTCTTCTGGTTCTTTCTTTATTTTTTTCTCCATGGTAGGGCCTGGAACCCTTTCCCTTTCATTTTCCAAGGTTTCATCTGGAAATTATTGTGGAATTATTAGACATGATATTTTCCAATTTTTAAGATTTTTTCTACATATAACGCAAGATGTCTCACAAATTAATTTATCTTTTCCTTTTCATTTATAAAACATGAAAATATCTGACACTTCATCTGGGGGTGTGTGGGGTTGGTACTTCCTAGCAACTGATAGTTGACTTGCTAATTACTAAGTATATGTTGTTTGACTTATTTTGATTTAAAATTTTAGTAAGAAAAACATTTTTAAAGCAAAATTTATAATACAAATATACTTCAATTTAAATTTGTTCTTAAATGGAAGCTAATGAGATTGTGTGAACACAAATGAGCCCCAAGATTAGGTTAGATTTGGTTTTAAATGACATTCATAGTCAACAAGAAAATTAAGGCTATAAATATTCAAAACAACAAGGTGTACTAAATTATTCAGAAATGGGTATCAGGTACTAAAAATCTTGCAAAATAAAGGTGACTGAACTCTTTTATATAAAGCATCAAGAAGCCAGCTGCGAGAGTTCAGATATGATTCATATAAAAACTAAATAATTTTACAATGATTCATGTAAAAACTACATGATTTGCAATATGACAAAATTGTTGCAGAACTTTTATGTGGAAGTATATTGAAGAAAGTCTGCTAAAGGGATTTTGACGTAGGAAAAATCTATTTCTGGGCGAGGAAGCTGTGTCGCCCAGTGAAATATGTTCCTTTAGCGCTATTTCTAAGGTAAATTATTGCTAAAATACCAGAGAACTGCTAAATTGGACATGCCAGAATATTCTGACTCGCTCACCCTTTCTAAAAGGGTGTCGGTATGAGTCTGGGGCGAGTGCAAAACACTACCACAGCAGCCTCTCCAATTAGCCTTTTCCACATCAAAACCCCTTAGAAAAGGGGAGCCGTGCTACGGCTCACTCCTTGCTACCGCGAAGGTAGCGTCAGGGTCGTCATTCCTTTGATAGCCTTTACGAGAGCTGCACGTTATTTTTGCATTCTGTTTTTATCTGCCTTTTTGGCTTGTGTTTGTTAGCTATGGATCGTCAATCTGCCTCCCCATCCAAGTTAAGTACTGGTTTTTGTTCGACACTATTTAGGGAGTGATTTTGACCCTTGTGGTCCTTTTATTTAAGGTTTTGTCTGGCGTCGCCTTCGCTGACGAGGCTGGGCGCCGCCATTACGCGTTCCCCTTTGGTGTCGTTTTGGTTTCGCATGGTCTTCCATACTTCGTGAACCGAGTTGTATATCAGTGCTCTTATTTCCCTTTTCTTGGATGGCAGTTTTTGTCGATCGTGTATATGCTTATGTTTATATTTTTGTTTATTTCGTGCTTTCCACGGGGGTTTCCTTTCGAGCACGTGTCTTTGTTTCGTACCTCATTGGGTACCCACCGTTATAGTTTTACTACTTTTCATTATGATTTTGTTTTATTTCTTTTTCGTTATCATGCCTACCTCTGCCTTTCGGTTTACTTATATCATTACGGCATTAGGCCATTCTGGTTTTGTCCTGGTTAGGGACATCCTTTTCGGGTGGCCCTACCTGGCTGTCAGGCATTTTTATAGTTTTTATGTTCATTTCCCTTCCCTTTGTTTCCCCCCCCCCCCCGCCCCCCCCCCCCAGTTAGTGCATGATTTTACATTACTTTTAAGTATTTATTGTTTATTTGTGTATTATTTGTATGTTTTCCTTTGGGTGATTGTGTCGGCTAGCCTACCCCCGCGCCTTCCTCGCGATCCAGTAATCACGGGGAGCCGCTGGGTCACGTGATCGTCACCCCTACCGACCCCCCCCCTTTTCCCCCTCCGCACGGGCCCCCACTGAGTGGGTGCTTCTCTCGCTCAGGTTGTCGCTGACGACAGACCCGAGTCTCTGCGGGGGGTGTGAAGGGGGGGCCTCTCAGGCCTTAGGTCGGTGGGTGTCGCTTCTCAGCCGACCTTCATCGGAGTTGGCGGTAGTCTGAGCGTGCTCGGCTTCTCCCGCCTCTCTGAATGTTTTCACCCGCCCGCCTTAGACATTCCCTCCCCGCCCATGGCGGGTTTTCGTTCCAGCCTCTACGCCCTCGTCGAGGGTTTTGTTTTCGGAAGGTTATACCTTCTTAGGCTGAGATAATAATATAGAATTATTATTTATTTATTTTCATTTTATTAGTTCTTTGAACCTCCGGGTTCATTGCCGCCCGGGATAGCCCGTTGCTAGCGCCTTTGTATTTCATTCTCCCTGATTGGGTAGCTTCAATAGGAGGTTCCAGGTTACCTGGAATGTATTGTCCTCCGGGCTACCACGGTTCCGTGTTGATTTTTATGCGCTTAGCACAAGTTCCCGGGATGCATATTTTTATTTAGTCCGGGTCACTCCGGCTCAATATCATTTTTCCTTGAGCGACTCATATCTTGTTACATGGCGATACTCGTGTATCATTATATTTACAGGCCACCCAATGTCTGGTTCCCGGCTGTAATGCCGTCCTCCAGGATCCTTGTGGGCACGATGTTTGCCGGGGCCATGCCCCCAGCGCTGTGCTGTTAGAGAACTCCATGGTATGGCATCATGAAAACTGCTTTAATTGCTACGAGTTGGTAACTCGGGTTACTTCTTCGGTAAGTCACCCGTTCCCTGTGCCTCTACCTTTAATGTAGTCTGTGTAGTAATATTGTATTTTACTGAACTTTTATCCCTATCGTCTCCGATAGCATAGTAAGTTAAGCTCAAGGTTAGCATATTTTATTTCTTACAGGCGGATCAGTCTGCAAGGGATGCTGCTCTCTCCACCCTCAAGGTTTGGGTAGGAGGGTTTGGACAGAATGTTGGGAAGTCAAAACCTTACATCCTTTCCCAGGACATGGCGGCTTTAATCTTCCCGGCAGGGAAACAAACCGCCTACGTGGTCCCAGAAGTTGCAGCTCCCATTATTGATACTATTCAAGAACTGGTATTGCAACAAGAAGACGAGGAGTTACCGGAGCTTGTGTTGGGAGGAGTGCCAATTCCGATTACGGGAGATGTACCCATTCCACATGATATGGGTATTGGTAAGAGCGTTGATGAGGCTAGCCTTCTAAGTCCCAAAGGTCATTCCTTGAGTACTTCTAACTCTTCCTCTCCTTCTTCTTCTAGAACATTCCAGGGTTTCACCAGGGGTTTGCCTCCTTCTAGGTTGCAACCCTCCTCGGTGATACCTAAAGTGAAAAAACTTCAGGCAAAAACACTGCAAAAAAAGAGCTTCAGTACCAAAAACATCATATGGCAACCTCCTAAAAAATGTTCCGACATCCCATACCGGAGATGCTAAAACCAAGCAGAAGTCCCTGCCGAAGCCCTCTAAACCAAGGTCAAAGGAGGGGAAATCTTACCATTCCCCTTCGAGCCCTTTACCATCAACTTCTAAGGGCCTGATACCTCATAAGGTACCAGAGGAGAAGGGGGATCCCTCTCCCGCTGGGCAGGACCTGTTCAACACGAATATTTTAAAACAGGTCACTAACCTAGGATCCTTAGTCAGTACGGTTACGGCAAGGTTTGAGGAGGTGATTAAGAGTCTGGGCGCTCAGGAGTCTCTAATTGCGGGTCTTCAGCAGGGTGCAGCAGGTTCGGCCCATCCTAGTAACCTAGTGCAAGGCCAGAGTATGCTAGACGCTTCCACTCTCCCTCCCTTTCATCCCAGTAACCCTTGGAGGGTAGCGAACCTCGCTCCGTACATTAATGGGATGTTAACGATAAAAGGCTGCGGTACCCGAAGACTCGAGGACTTCGAGTTCCTCCCCGCAGGCTTACACCCCCTTTCATCGGCTATGTCTGGCTTACGGAGGCTGCTCTTGTTAGGGAGGATAAGGTTCCGAAGGAAACTGTCATCCTTTCCAGAGACCAGGCTCAACAATCATGGTTCCGCAGTTTGGAGGAGTGGAACTGCACGAACACTAGGATCACGGCCTTTAACAGCCCGTTCACTATGTTCACAACAGACGAAGAGAACCCGTTACCTTAAAAGTGTTGAGGTTGAGTAAATGGGTGTGAGGGAACATTGCATATGCACAGCAACCTAAAAATTAAACTTTGCCAGTCCAACTTGGCTTAGTTTGCTGCTGGGTTCCACAACTCCTCTGATGGCAGTCACTTTTTATGTTGTCTGGACCAACTGCAAGGAATAGAGGGTAGGGGGGGGGATTCTAGTTAAGTAATAGGTGTACAGTGCCTGCAAAAAAAAAAAATAAATAAAATAAAAGTTTAACTGCTAAAATAATCTATACACAAGAAAATTTTAGATTTCACATGCATCCTTGCCATGGGAAAAGGGGGTGGCATTTAACTTGGCTCAGTGTAGTTGTCTCAGACTCATTCTGCTGCTCTGCTAAACTTTGCTGCCCTATAACTCTGCTCCAAATGGTCAGAATGGGTCAAACTAAGCTTTCAATGGAAGAGAAGAGCCATGCCCTCACCCTATTAGAACTAGGCATGTCTGTGATATGCATAGCCACAGACTTGACAGTCGCTAGGATGGCAATTTACAACCTCAAGAAAGCTACTGCATCACTAGTCCCCTGCACTGTACTACCCAGAAAACCTGGCTCTGGGGACCAAATTGATTGATTGTGTATTATATCTGGCGTCACAACATCTGGGTAATTGACACCGAAATAAATTAAATATAAAAAAACTAAATTTTTGATAAATTTCATATAAAAATCTATAAATATATTATATAAAAATTTTGTTCATATATAAAAGTTCTTACATAGACAATTTATGTATAATTTAAATTTGGTTAAGGAGGCCAGCCTCCCTCATAAAAAATATATAACTTCTCTATATTACAATCCTTTCCAAGAATTGTAGCTAGGATAAAATTACCTACTCTGTCACGACCCAAGACATGAAACTATGTCTCAAATTCCCAAGTCTGGGACATTCAACCAGCAAATGTCTCACAGTCAAGGGCACAGTACAGTTCTCGCAAAACGGAGGATTTTCACGAGACATCAAGAACCCATGGGTGAGTCTTGTATGTCCAATCCTCAATCTGCACAACATCGTTTCTTGTCTCCTTGGCATATATGGATATGCTCCAAGGAGACACTGAAGACGTGATACTACCGCCCCAAAATTTTTTTTTTTTTTTTTTTTTTGATTGTTTAAAATATCCTCCCACTGGGACTGCCAACATTTTTTAATTCTCTGACCTACTAGAGGATACGAAATCCCGATATGGTAGTAGGCATCTTGTGGTTCTGGGAGCTGACCGCAGACTTTGCAAGTTGGTCAGCTTTCTCATTCCCAGCCACCCCAACATGAGAAGGCACCCAACAGAACTTTATTTCTTTTCCTCTTCTTTTTAGTAAAAGCAGCCATTCCAATATATCTAAAATCAGAGGGTTTAAAGGGTTAAAAGATTCCAGTGACTGAAGAACACTTCTTGAGTCACAATATATAATAAAATTACTTTCATTCCGAATTAAAACTTCCTTTAAAGCTTTTAAAATTCCATATAACTCTGCTTGAAAAATTGATGCAACAGATGATAACCTGCCACTCCTCTCTACATCAGGGAAGACTACACCAAAGCCGACGCCAGCATCTGACTTTGAGCCATCTGTGAAAACTGCAGTGGAGTCGTCATGTTGCAAGGAATGTTCTAAAAATATTGACCGCGTGGCCTCACTGGACAATTCTGTTTTGGTAAAATTGAAATATCTGCAGAATTTTACCTCTGGGAAGTTCCAGGGGGGACTAACTGAATATTTTGCTGGTAAAATCTCGACCCTTGGCATGTTTAATTCACGAACAATGGTATTGACTCTAAAAGCGAATGGATGAGGTTGCTTGGGGTGATTTTCATAAAACTGCCAATGCCTTTCATTTCTCATATAAATGCTGGTTAAAGACTTAGGTAGCCTCTGGAATCTATACCAGCTCCGAAACAGCAGACGCTTGTAATGAAGATCCAGTGGCACTCATCAGCATCTACAAGCATGCTCTCGGTGGGAGATGATTTAAATGCTCCAGTACACAACCGTATTCCTCCATGATGAATTGAGTTGAGCATTTTAAGGCTATTTTGGCTTTGCAGAAGTGTACACCTCACATCCATAACTTAATTTTGAAAAGACCAAGGCTTTATATAATCTCAACATCTGATTCGGTCTGCACCCAACGAAGTGTGAGACACGACTTTCAGCAAATTCATTGCTTTTAAGCATTTTGCCTTAATATATTTCAGATGTGGAATCCAGGTCAGCTTGCTATCAAAAATCAAGCCAAGAAACCTTGTTTCACCAACACATGGAATTCTCTGCCTATGAATGAATAGATCTGGATCAGGGTGGATTCCCCTTATACGACAAAAGTGCATAGTTACAGTTTTACTGGCGGAAAATCTAAAACCATTAACCTCAGCCCACTTTATTATATTATCAATGCAGAGCTGAAGGCGGCGTTCAGCCACTGCCATCCTTGATGCTGCAAAGGAAATCGATAGGTCATCAAACAAAAAGGGTATATGTTATATCTGGGGGAATTATTTTAGAAACCCCATTGATTACCAAGGCAAACAAGGTTACACTTAAAACACTTCCTTGTGGTACTCCTTCTTCCTGATTGAATACATCTGACATTATTGCTCCAACCTGAACCTGAAATATCCTATTTTTTAAAAAAGCCTTAATAAACATGGGCAAATTGCCTCTCAGGTTACATTCATAAAGGACCCTCAAAATGCCATATCTCCATGTTGTATCATAAGCCTTCTCTAGGTCAAAGAAAACAGTGATGTGATGTTGCTTGTTGGCAAAAGCTTCACATATTGAAGATTCCATTCGTACCAATACATCAGTTGTGGAGTGCATACTCCGAAAACCACACTGAGCAGGCGACAGATATTTACCTCTTTCCAAGTACCACTCAAATCGTGTGTTCACCATTTTTTCCATGATCTTACACAAACAAGAAGTTAATGCGATAGGACGATAATTTTCTGTCTTGAATGGATCTTTTCCAGGTTTCACAAATGGCAGTAATTTCAACTTCTCCCAAAGCTTGGGGAAGATATGTTCTCTGTAAATTCTGTTAATTAGGCTTAATATGAAAAGTCTGGTATTTTCAGGGGTATGCTTAATCATTGAATTATGTTATATCGTCCAGTCCAGGAGCTGATTCTTATTCATTTATTCAAGGCTGATTCAAATTCTCTAATAGTAAAAGGAGCATTTTGTATTGCCTCATGTCCCTTAAGGTTTAAATTAAAATCAATTTCGACCTGTTCTATTATCCGTCTTTGAGCTGAATAGGGTCTATCATCATTTTTCTTTGCAACATTAGCAAAATGATTAGCAACAAACTCATTTGCCACTAACTGGGGTCTGCTACCTCACAACCATTCACCTGATAACGGGAGGGTTGACAAGGAGTAAACTTGCCTGCTATTTTTCTAACCCTCTTCCAAACTAGAGTCAGAGGAGTTTTCGAATTTAGTGAAGATATGAATGTCGTCCAAGATTCTTTTCGTGCTTTTTTTGATTTCCATGCGAAAATGAGCTCTCGCTTTTCGAAATTCTACACGATAATACTCACATTTTCGTCTGCGGTATCTGGTGAAGGCAGATCTCATATTTCTATGAGTTTCCTGGCATTTACGTGTCCACCAGGGAACTGGTCGGCGGACAAATTTGCCCGAAGTCCTAGGTATAGATTGAAGACCAGCTGAGAACATCATTGTATTCAAAAAAGTCAAGAGCGTCATCTACAAAGGGAAAGTCATCAGCAGAGTCATCTATTGAGCTGTGCTTCTGGAATGTTGACCAATCAGCTTTACCAATGTTCCATTTGGGTAGCCTTGAAGATGGAGGACTTGATGCTACACTCACCACTATCGGAAAATGGTCACTGGTAAAAATCTATCATTTATAGTTCTCCAATTAAAGTCAATAATAACAGTCATCCACTAACATATAGATAAATCAATTGCTGATAACGTGCCTGTTTGAACATGAAAATGCGTAGACTCCCCAGAGTTGAGGATCCCAACATTTTCATCTTCTATGATGGAACCTAAACACCTTCCTCTTTGATTGGTGATGATGTCACCCCAAAGAGGATTTCTGCTATTCATATCTCCCAAAACCTAACAAAAAAAAAAGGGGGCGTGGTAACTGTTGAATAAGAGATTTAAATTCATTGATGGGGAAGGCTTCATTAGGTGGTAGATAAAGAGAGCATATTGTATATTTTCTTTGCAAATGGATCTGCACACCTATCACTTGCAATGCTGATTGGATACTGATAGGATTTTGTGGGGTGTCATTTCGAACATACAAAGCGACACCACCATGGCTTCCAATATTCAAATTATTAAGTGGAGTGATAGATGTAGTACGTCTCGTGGGCTGGGGCACAATATTATTACCAATCATTGTCTCCTGCAGAGCTATACAAACAGGAGACACTTCTGATATGAGCTAGCCTTAATGCTTGCCCCATTTAGCTCTTAATCCTGACAGTTCCACTGTAGAAAATGAATGAATTTACTTCCCTTTAGAGGCTGTTAAATTAGAGCCTCTTTTAAGAGCTTTCAGCTTACTGACTTGCTCCTTATTTCTGGAAGGAGACCGATTATTTATGGCTGCCTTCCTTTTCGAGGTTATCGGTCTCAGGAACACCAGACAAAGCGATGCTGCCTGAGGAGGGTGTGAAGGTTGGACATTGGTGCATTCTCCAAAGGATCAGAAGCACCATTTAAAGCTGTACAGCCTCCAGTGAGGTGGACGTGCCAGGTACACCTGGCACAGCCTCCGAGAGGCAGGAGTCCCAGAAATCATTGGTTCTCTTCCTAGAAGCGAAGTGCCATAGAACAGAAGTCCAGAAACCACTGGCACTGGCCTCCAAAGAGGCGGGAGAGTGCCAGAATCAACTGGCACTGCTCCGAAGAGGCAGGGGCGCCAGGAATTATTACTGGCACTGCCTCAGAAGAGGCAGGGGCGCCAGGGAATTACTGGCGCGGTCCCTTCCAAAGAGGCAGGAGCGCCAGGAGTCACTGGCGCAGCCTCCCGAAGAGGCATGAGCGCCAGCAATCACTGGCGCTGCCTCCAAAGAGGCACGAGTACAGGTCGTAACTGGTGTTTTATTAACATTAGTTTTGGTGACATTGATATTTCTTCTTCGGTTGGCAGCAACACTGGAAAAAGATATTCCTGGTCTAATGTACTGACTCAACACTCTCTCTTTTGCCTCTCCAAATGTGATACGTTCGGTCACCCTTAATGTCTGAATTTCTTTTTCCATGATGTATACATCGCAATTAAGTGAAGATGATGGATGATTTTCTCCACAATGCACACATCTGGCCTCCTTATTACATATGCCATGCTCTGGCTCACTGCATTTAACACAAGTAGCAGGCTTGCTTGTAATTTCTGTCTGCATGACCCCAACATGTGTCCAAATTCTTGACAATAAAAACATCTCCTCGGTCTTGGGATATACTGTTTAACCTTAAAACGTAACCAGGCTGCTTTCACTATACTAGGCAATCGGGTGGAATTGAAAGTAACAATTAAATTGGGAAGTGGGACTAGGACTCCATTTTATCTTCTTCTTCATTCTTTCAATTCTTATTACCCCTTGATCCCTTAATTCCTCTACGAGCCTTTCCTCAGAGTAAGTCACAAGCTGGGGTGCATATATCATGCCCTTGGAGTAATTCCAAAAAGCATGTACTGCACACTCTACTTTAACTCCTCCAAGGTGAGATAATGTTTTTAGCTGTTCACTCTCTTTTGCCGAGGCAGATTCCACTGTCAGCTTTCCTCGCCCCTCAGAAGAAATCTTAGGCTCTCGGCCACAGCACCTGACAATATCTTTATATACATTAAAAATGTCACAATCAGAGTCTTCCAAATTAAAAGTCAAATATTTATCATAAGAGTTTCAAACATTCCGGGTCCTATTTCTGTAACTATATTTTTACTAAATTTCCCCTACTCCGTACTGGAGCATAGGGTTTTCAGTGTGATTACACTGGAATTGGTTTTTTGGAGTTTTCCAGAGGATGGTTGCCAGTGGAGGTTCCTGCAGTCATCAACTGTGCGATTCATTACCATCAAAGGGTCCAGGGGTACTTGATTCTTTATTTGTATTATTCATAAAGAACAAAGTATTGGTAAAAAAAAAAAAAAAAAGATAAATAAACCTGAAAAAACCTTAAAAAAGACATCATCAGGCCTTTCATGAAGTTTATTCTTCCACTAATGGCACAAGTGAGAACTGACTTCCCAAATTGGTCCGCGTCCCCTACCCTACCCCACAGGGGATGGCACAACATGATTGAAGGTGGCCCAAGTGTAGCCAAAACCCGCTTGATAGGACTGAGAGTATTACCAGAATACAATCATCCCCACCCTAATCACATTATGGGCAAAACCGGACAGAATGCCGAGAGTCCTATCCGCAAAACTAAAGACCCCCCTGGAATCGTGGTCCAGCCCTGCAAAATAGTTCCGCCTGATATCACTCAGGTCCGAACATTATCGAGCAGTTGATGGTCCTGCCACAGTTCCCACTATTTAGCTTCAGATATAAAACCCAGTCCCAGCTATGATATTCTTTTCTGTTTACCAGGTCCGAGTAAATTTTATCAAAGGTGGAAATTTCCACAATTAATCCAAAGGGGTGGAAAAAAAAGGAGAAAAAAAAATTACATGAAGGAGAAGGATGTAGTAAAGAATGAAATATTGCAGAAAGAAGGAAAAGTTCTGACTAATTTAGTTGGATCAGCAGCTGAGCCCCAAGGACAAGTGAAAAAAGGAACCCACCAGGCATCACGGCACAGCTGCTGATCCCTAAGCCCCCTACCCACGCCAAGGGGTCAGCATCTAGGGGGCTGGGGACCAAAGATGTCTGTTCATACTAACATGATTATGAAGAGATAAGTATTAGCAAATCCTTCCATAACTGCCACAGCCATCAAGAAAAATACATGAACTCCTGAAGTAGGTCTCTGTATGGACTATTCAACACCACCTGCAGAAGGACCTCAAAATGCCAAGTCATCATGATAGCAAGAAGCCCTTGCTATCTGTAGCCATGAAGAAGAAATGGCTTAATTTCTGCTATAAATACAAGCACTGGACCTCTGAGCAGTGGCAAAAAGTGATGTTTTGTGATGCAACCAAGATCATCCATTGTCTGCGTAATGTTTCCCATTATAACCCATGATAAAGTGAAGCACCCTGAATGTGTTATGGTTTTGTGGGTGCTTCTAGTGGAAATAAGGGCAGTGGTGGACTGTACTTCCTTCCTAAGGATGTAACAATGAAGAGATGTAATTATATTGATGTTTTGAAGGATCACACACATACTGGTGATGTGGGGTAATCAAGAGTTGACGTTTTATGCATGATGGTACCCCTGCCCACAGGTCAATAACAATATCAGTGTTTTAGCATGCCCAGGGAATTTGCCAGAATTGAATCTGACAGAGAATGCCTGGAATAAAATGAAAAATGAAATTGAAAGACTGACTGATGAAAATCCTGGACCTGATGGAGGAGGCTTTGGATCATCATGGATGTCTCCTACTGCTCTAACCTTGCAAATTCGATGCCCAGGCAACTTCAGGTGGTAATCAAGAACAAGGGGAACATGACCAAGTATTAGGTGTACAATTTAAATGAAAGTAAAACACATGTTAAGATTTTTGTTTTATCCAAAATTAACTTGTAAGTTACATTTTTATTTTTATTTTTATCCAACATTTCTTAATGTATATTTTTTTGTGGCACTGTACATAGGAAAAATTAATTTTTATTTTGAAAAATTCAATTTGTTTCTACACAAACCCATTAAGTAACTTATTGGGAAGGCTTCAGTAGCGGCTACTTAGGATTAACTGGGCCTGCCAGCTAGGAAAGAAAGGAATACGAGTATGTAACAGGTTTTGCAGCAGGAAAAACCTATTTTTGGTAGGAGTTACACTCTCATGGTCCCAGCACCAAGGCTCCATAAGAAAGGGATTTTGACGTAGGAAAAATCTATTTCTGGGCAAAGGACCTGTGTCACCCAGTGAAATAGGTTCCTTTAGCACTATTTCTAAGGTAAAATATTGCTATAATACCTGAGAAAAGCTAAATAGGAAATTCCAGATTATTCTGGCTCGCTAACCTTTATTATAAGGTGTCAGTATGGTTTCTGGGGTGAGTGAAACCACTACCACAGGTCCTTTTCCATTTAGCCTCTCCCAACATCAAAAAACCTCAACTAGAGAGGAGCCGACCTAAGGCTCACTACCCGCTACCGTAACGGCTAGCGCCTCTGACTTCATTCCTTTGATAGCATGTCTACGCTGCACGCGTTTTTCTTTGCTGTGTTGTGTTTTCGCTCTGGAACCTTTAATTCTCAACATGGAACATCAAGCTGCTTCTGCATCCAAGTTAAGTACTGCTATTATAGTTGACACTATTTAGGGGCTGCCCTTGGCACGTTTAACCGAATTATTTAGGTTTGTATGAGTCGGCGACCCACGCGGCGCCAGCCCCGCGCCACCACAGCAGCTCGCTCCTTTGTGTTTCCTCGTTTCGTGTCTCACGTGGTCTCCCATACCTAGTGAGCTCGATTATTTCTTAGCAGTATCGTCATTTTATTATCTATGATGCATTATTGATGTTTTAGTTCCTACACAGGGATTTTATCGAACACGTGTTCTCACTTCGTAGCCTATCGGAGCCCTACTGACCCAGTTTTCATGCATGCATGTTCCTTGTTGGTTAGGTTACCTTGTTAGGCTCTTTTATATAGACGCTAGTCCTACTTTTAGTCCTAGCCTACCCTGGCCGTCTGTCCCGCGTTTATTCGTCACGACACTAGGCCAGCTGCTCGGAGTTACCAGGTCTTGACCACCCTTCCCGGTTGGTTCAGCCTAGTTCCTCCAGGACGTCTCACTTTCTCTCTACCTCATTTTATATTTATTTCCCCCCGTGTAAATTAAACCTTTTATTTTATTCCATATCTGTGAGCCGGCTCCAGTTGGCCTATAGGCCTTCTTTTCGCCTGGTCTTCTTCACCACGAGTGTGTTCACACCCAGCCGTGAGAAGTCCAGACGATCACGTAGTAGCCACCACGCTACCGCACTCCTCTCCCTCCCTCCACATCTCCCACCTACGTGTGGTGATGTCTCGCTCACGTTGTCGCTGACAGCCGATCCGAGTACCCCTTCGGGGGATGGAGGGAGGCTCCCACGGGGACTCTCAGTGTGCAGGTGGCTCTACCCTGCAGCTCTCACCTCAGAGTAGGGGGAGAAGCTCTGTTCGTCCTAGCCTCGGCCGGCCACCAGGCTCGGGTGAGCTTGGCTCTCCTCGGCTCTCTGGGTCCATACCCCTGCCTTTAGTCACCCCCTCCTACCCGCTCCGGCGGACCCAGGATTCCAGCATAGCCAGACCCCTTGAGGATGTTGACTGCCTGGAGGCTCCGGCCTCATACGGGGTTACATTATTGCATGTATTCTATGTATAATGCTGCTTGTATAATTTCTGTCTTAGTTCAAGTTTACGGAGCCACCATGCTCCTCCGGGAGCTACTCCCTCCTTTTAGATTAAGTTTTACGGCGGAGTTACCAAGCTCCGCCACCTTACCCGATCTCTCCCATCTCGACACCCGGTACCTGCTCGGACTACTCCTTCTCCGGTGTATGGCAATAGTAGCTACCCCGAATTCAGTAGTTTCATATATTCAACTTCCCTGACAGATATATACTTAGCTATAGACTCTGTCGTCCCCGACAGAAATTCAACAGGTAGGTCAGGTGATCTACCGGCCTGCCGCTGGGTGGCAGGAATAGGAACCATTACCGTTCTAGAACCAGATTTTTTCTGTCGCCGTATTGTAAACACACGTTTAGCGGTTACCATCCTGACTTGATTTTCGTGTTTGCATCGCCATCGATCTTCTGGGCTGTCTTTTTGCGGGAGGGTATTACTGGGTCTGGGGTTTGGGGGCTCGGCATACGCTTTTATTAACTTTTATTAACTTTTAAATGAATTTGGCTTCGAAAATTTCGAAGAATATATGACGTGTACTACCGAAATTGTCGGTAGACACTCACATAGTTTGCAAGAAAGGGAAATATTAATATTTATTCATTAATACGTGGAATAAGTGTAGAAGATTGATTGAGGAAATATACTGACTTTCTACTTTAGGGAGTCAAAAAGAAAATATAACTAGATACGCTTCCTTTAGAAGTTTTATTCGCTACTCGTACTAACGAGCAGTTAGAGTATTAACAGTACTAGTAGTGTTGCATCCTCATCACCTTATTTCATAGAAACTTCAAATTCATATTGCAATTTGAAAGACAAGATGTAGCTCAAAAATGCGAGCTATTAAAAAGGTACAAGAATGATTACAGTGTTCCCCATTGCAGTGGAGGGTGCGTCTGATCGGCTCTGTCTCGCTCCCAGGTCTGACCTCTTCCAAACTCACATGCCAGAGGAGAAGGAATGTCGAAAAGCCGCACGGAGGTTTCAGAGAAGCCCCCACCGGTCGCGTCCCCTCGGCAGGTTCTGTAGTAGCGTCCCAGACTGCCAAGGATAGCTGTTGGAAAGGCATCCTAAACAGTGTTTTTTCGTCATCCGATTCTTCATCGAAAGGAAAAAGGGTGGAGTTCTGACAAGCTATCGAGAACCTTCTAAAAGAAAATCTCCAACTTGGGATTCTAGCCCGGAAAGTTTTCCGGAGGACTATCCACCTGAGAAGAAGAAGAAAGAGATTTATTCATCAAATCCTCCTTCCCCTAGATCGGATACAGAGAAAGAAGACGCCACTACGAAGATCCTAAGAGAATGCAACAACAGATATCTTCGTTAATGGGAGTTTTGAAGAAGGATCCTGCTAGGAGGAAGGATCACTTCCTTCCCGTTAAGAGATCCCGTCCGATAGAAGTCTTTGACAGCTCGGACGAGGCGCCTGCCAGGCGCAAAACGCCGACAAGGCGATGGGATTCTAAAGAAAGACCTGAAACTCCTACCAGGCGAAAAGCGCCTGAAGCGCCTGAAACGAGGCTCAAAGCGCCTGAAGTGCCTGAAACGAGGCGCAAAGCGCCTGAAGCGCCTGAAATGAGGCGCAAAGCGCCTGAAACGAGGCGTAAAGTGCCTGAAGCGCCTGAAACGAGGCGCAAAGCGCCTGAAGCGCCAGGAGCCAGGCTCCAGGCGCTATGAACCAGGATCTTCATCGGAAATGGAGTTAGAGGTGGACCGAGAGGCTCCTCTTTGGGAATTTTCGCTGGATCAGTTTTCACCTGACAGGGTCTCTAGATGTCGCACAGGCGGCCGTAGCCCTTGTCAGGATATGCCTGATTCTGCGAAAGGTGAAAGACATTCAGGGCCTTCTCCTGATAGGAACGGGAGTTTGTCGCACAGGCGGCCGTCGCCCTTGTTGGTCAGGATAGTCCTTAATGCAAGTAAAGGCAAGAGCAAGATCGGCCTTCTCCTGGCGGGGACTCAAGATGTCGCACAGGCAGCCGTAGCCCTTGCCAGGTTAGAGTCGGTAATGCTAAAAGCCCTTCTCCTTACGAAAGGAGGCGCTCTCCTCCGGTTGCTCATTCTTCTCCCAACTTGATGGACAGGAAATGGAAGATAGATCGGAATTGGAAGCCAATAAGGGGGCAGGTCTCTCAGTTTATAAGACCTTAGCAACCTTTTTTATTGAGAGAATTAGTTCTTTACTAGTAAGAGGATATTAAAATCATCCTCCTTCTAAAAAATAATGCAACCAACCATTTACAGAAAGAGTGGCAATCGTTTGGAAATTGAACAAGATTCGTACGAGCTCTCATTCATTGATTAGAGGCGCTTCCAGATAATAGAGGCGTAGAATATGGCCTTATCTCCAAGAGAATAAAAGCTTGAGATATTCTCTTCGATCCTCGGTTTTCATTTGCGATCTCTTTCGACTAATACTAATTCGGGTTTATTGACGAAAAGAACGAAGAGAGTAACATTTCCATTCTCTCTCTGCATCGGAGAGGAAAGAATGTAGTAAGAAGATTTGGTGTATACGACTACTGAATGACAAGTCATATACGCATACCATAGTTGCCTTTGTGGTTCGCTATGGAATTATCTATATCCTTACAGGAATTAACTAGTAAGGACTTCGCTTAAAAGGTTTTTTACGACAATACCTACTCAGCTTCGGTATTTAACAAAGGTTGTTTGGCTTAAATATGCATTATTGAGAGCTTCCTTAGACTCGAGAATAATTTTATTATATTCCTTCATTGAATGGAGTAACTGGCAACTCAGGAAGAATGCAGCCAGGCAGCGAACGAGACGGCTGTCCTTGTAAGCCAATACAGTACCATCCAGTTCTCGGTCATGAGCATTTGGTTACATCTCTCTCTCCTACGGTACCTGCTCAGACTACTCCTTCTCCAGTGTATGGCAATAGTAGCTACCCAGAATTCAGTAGTTTTCTGTTCTCCGGTGTCACCGGAAACACTGTTAACTACTTACTACTAGCTCTACCAGATTCTTCGGCATGGTACATGGCAAAGAGAAGGCCGAGACGGGAATAATTCTACAACACCGGAACACTCCGGTGTTATGGCATATCAACCACGGACATTGTCCGGATGGTTAACAAGGGTACTCATGTATCATTCCATTTACAGGCCACCCATTGTATGGAGACCGGCTGCAACGCCGTCCTCCAGGATCCCTGTGGGCACCATGTCTGCCGGACCCACGCCACCTGCGCAGTCCACCTAGATGGTTCAGTAGTGTGGCAGCACGAGAACTGTGTCACCTGCTACGATCTCGTGGAACGAGTCTCCTCTGATGTAAGTGACTCTCCGGTGTGTACATGATAATACAAGGTGGACCAATGTAATATATATCGCTGATATGCCTCCTAAGTTAAGTTACAATGTAGTAAGAGTTAAGTTTAAGTTTAACACTAACCCTCTCTTACAGGGAGCTCAGTCGGTCCGAGACGCTGCTCTTTCCACCCTCAAGGTATGGGTGGGCGGCTTTGGACGAAACGTAGCCAAGGCAAAACCGTATATCCTCTCCCAAGAGATGGCTACTTTGATCTTCCCGGGGGGGAGGAGCACTGGCTACGTGGACCCCGAAGTAGCAGCTCCCCTGATCGCCTCGATTCAGGACACAGTTTCCCAGCCCCCAGAGGAGACTTCGGCGCAGGAGGTCACAGAAGAGGTCGCGGCACTGGATCTCGACGTCGAGCCCATGACGGTGGACGGCATTGGCAACGGTAAGGATGCTAATGAGGCAAGTTTTGTAGGTGCTCAAGGCCTCCCCTTGAGCACATCTAGAGCTCCCTCTCCTTCCCCTTCTACTTCCTTCCAGGGGTTCTCCGGGGGATTTCTATCAGCTGGATCGAAATCCGTCTCGGCGATCCCTAAAGTCAAGGGTAAGCGTGACTCTAAATCGCTGCCAAAGCCCCTGCCTAGAAAGCCAAGTACCAGCCAAGTCCGTAAAGCTCCGGCTCACCATCCCGGAGCGGACAGGGTCAAACATGAGTCTCTCTCCAAAGGGTCGAAGACTAAGTCTTCCAAGGAAAGAGCTCACTCTTCCTCCGCTGACCCTGTGGCATCCACCTCCAAAGGTGCAAGACCAAAAGTATTCAAGGAGAGGGCAGAGCCCCCCTCCTTTGACCAGGAAGCATTTGCCTCCAACATGATGCAACAGATAGGCAACATGGTCGGAAACTTGGTAAACACCAAGTTTCAAGAAATACTCGAAAGGCTGGTCACACAGGAGACCATAGTTGCAGGTCTCCAGCAAGGCGTAGCATCGGGGCTTCAACAAGCCGGTCAAGCAGCCCAAGGCCCACTGATGCCGGACTCCTCCACTCTCCCTCCCTTCCACCCAAGTAACCCATGGAGGGTGGCTTCATACGCACCTTTCATGAACGGAATGCTTACGATTGAGGGCTGCGGGACTCGAAGGATTGAGGACTTCGAGTTCCACCCGCCAGGGTTGCAAGCCCCTATCATAGGCTATGTCCGTCTCACGGAATCTGCCTTGATAAGGGAGGATAAGGTCCCAAAAGAGACGGTTATCCTCTCTCGGGACCAGGCACAACAAGCTTGGATCCGTAACCTGGAGGAATGGCAGTGTGTAAACACTAAGGTTACGGCTTTCAGAAGCCCCTTCACAATTTTCATTGTGGACGAGGAGACTCCCATCCCGTTCACATCTAAAGTGGCAGAACTCGCTCTGCAAGCAGCAATGAGAGATGAGCCTATGCCACAGCTCTGGGAGACGGAACCGACATCTCTCCTACTCCCTGGAACAGATGACCTTTGGGTAGACCTCCTAGCCACCTTCTCGGTTGGGAAGCTCAAACCTGACTGTGCCATCTCTCTGTTTAGTGAGAGATTACCCAGGCTGTTTGATGGGCTCATCCAGACAGAATTCGATGCTAGAACCCGGCTTGCGAAATCCCTCAACGTACTAGTCATGACAGAAGCAGCGGATCTTATCTATGCACAGGAGCCGTTGTTCAAGATCATAGCTAAGGCACAATTGTCAAGTATGCAATGTGACTTATATGATTTTGTTATGGCTAGGAGGAATTGCAGGAAGCATGTTCTAGCAGAATCCACAATCTGGCATGAGCCCAACAAACTCCTGGCCTCTTCAATATGGGGACCTGACCTTTTTCCAGCCTCAGCAGTGAACGAGGTACAACATGAGGCTGCTAGATTTAACCAAAGTCTAAGAGTTCAGTGGGGATTGGTCTCCAAGAGGAATTCGGAGTCTTCCACATCGAACCCCAAAGCCAAGAAGAAGCCTAGGAAGTTCCAGCCCTTCCAGGTCCCGCAACAACAACAGACTTTGGTCCAGGCAGTACCAGTTCCCCAACCTTCAACCTCTAAAAGTCAACCGCAACAGCAGTTCGTGCTGTTGACACAGCCCCAGGCATCAACCTCTTTTGCTGTCTCCCCGGCCTTCAACCCGACGTTTGAAAGCCAAGCCTTTCAGGCTTTCAATAGGTTCGGCAGGGGTAGCAGAGCTAGGGGCGCCTTTCGTCAGCGAGGCGGCGGAAGGGCTATCAGCAGAGGCAGAGGTTCACGCGGAGGGCGAGGAGGTCGTCCCTCAGCAACCCAATGAGAACCCCCAGGTAGGAGGGAGGCTGTACCTCTTTCGTCAACGTTGGAGGTTCAGCAATTGGGCCCAAAGTATTGTGTCCAAAGGTCTGGGTTGGAGTTTGATCCAAGGTCCACCCCCACCCAACACCTTCTATCAAGAACCAACAGCGGAATTGATGGAGTATTCCCGCAATCTCCTTCAAAAAGGAGTAGTGTCAAGAGTCAGACATTTAAAATTTCAAGGTCGCTTGTTCAGCGTGCCAAAGAAACTCAGACAAACGAAGAATAATCTTAGACTTGTCCCGTCTAAACTTATTCATTCAATGCGACAAGTTCAGAATGCTGACCATTTCGCAAGTGCGGACCTTACTTCCCCATGGGGCCGTCACCACCTCTATAGATCTTACAGATGCCTACTATCATGTCCCGATAGCAAGACACTTCCGCCCGTTCCTAGGCTTCAAGTTAGGGAACCAAGCCTACTCCTTCAAGGTAATACCATTCGGGCTCAACATAACCCCCAGGATATTTACAAAGTTGACGGAAATGGTAGTCCAGGAACTAAGATCTCAGGGAATCATGGTAGTAGCCTATCTGGAAGATTGGCTCGTGTGGGCCACAAGCATCGAAGCTTGCCGCAAACTAACCGCCACGGTCATCCGCTTTCTGGAATACCTAGGATTCCAGATAAACAGGACAAAGTCCCGGCTAACCCCGGAATCCCGTTTCCAGTGGCTGGGAATTCAATGGGATTTGGATTCGCATACTCTATCAATCCCGCCGTTGAAAAGGAGAGAAAATAGCCAAGGCAACCAGATAATTTCTCAAGTGTGCAAAACAGGACGTCCCGGAGAAACCAAGAATGGATCTTCGGTTCTCTCCAATTCGCTTCAGTGACGGACGTCCTGTTGAAAGCCAAACTAAAAGATATAAATAGAGTTTGGCGTTCGAAAGCGAACAAAAGATCCCGGGACAGACTAGCTCCGATTCCAGCGATCTTATGGAAGCATCTCCGTCCCTGTACGGAAGTCAAGAACTTGTCAAAGACAATTCCACTAACAGTTTCCCTCCTCCGGCCTTAGTGATGCCACCACAGATTGCATCAACTACAGGTTGGGGCGGGTACTCACGTACAAAAAGGCTACAAGGAAACATGGTCCCTTCCATTCCGCCAGCTTCATATCAATGTGCTAGAAGCTATGGCAGTGTTCCTCACCCTGATGAAACTTCATCCAGCCAAGAAATCTCATATCAAGCTAGTGCTCGAATACAAATAGTTGGTCTCTGCCAGAATAGTGGTTGTTGGCACAGTGATAGAATAAATAGGACTCAGGACAGAAGGGTTCTATCTCTGCCCTACAGCAACTGCCTTGGTGTTCTATGACTACTAATGCAGATGGTGACAACAGCATAGATGTCAGCCATCTTTCTCATTACATGCCAGGTCTGTGCAAAGTAAATGTTCACCCCAGACCCATGACTTTTTGTCAGGGACAGTAGGTGGGTTTGAGGACTCACAACAGCTACCAAAAATAAGTTTTCCTACATCAAAACCTGTTTTTTGATAAGGTAACTGCTGTTTGCCCTCAAAGGAACATATAAAAAAATTGACAGGTGATGAAATGGCTTGGCTTCTAATAAATAAATCCCAACCACCCAGATCAATTTTTGGTCTGAAGTATAGTCACAGGTTATTAATCATTGTCTTGATTCTAGATTCACATAGGATTTGGCCAAGTAAACATGACCACCACTCTTGTGGCAACAGTGTTTATGGAAATTTTTTATTCATGGTTATCAACCTTTCTTTATTTCCAATACTCATTAGGGTCTGGTAATAATAATCAGGACACATGAACCTATAAATGTATTATCCCTTACGGTTCTAAAGTGACTTCTAATTATGTCGGATCTGGTTGCAATATTACTGCGCCTTCACTGGTTTGGAAATATATATCCCTCATATAACCTTTTGTGCAATTGAAGATTTCTTTGAAGGAAACTTTTCTGAAAAAAGTTAACGATCTACTGTACAGGCAGTCCCTGGCTGAGGCCTTCTTCAATGGAAACTTTTCTGAAGAAAGTTAACGATGTATGTACTGTACAGGCAGTCCCTGGTTAAGAGCGGCCTCAGTTATTGGCATAAGAGAGATGCGTCATATTCTGCTTATCGGCACCGATATATGCCTAAAAAGATGCCAATCTCTGGTTATTGGCAACAATAAGGACTATAAATCTCTGATTTTCAGTTATTGGCGATTTTCGCTTATGCCGTCGGAATGGAACCCCCACCAATAACCTGTACTCACGTTTTGGAGTTCATGCAACTTTGGAATGGAGTGATAGCCTGACTTTTTAATGAGGGCAACGAAATCAGTCTCGGCCCATATAGAAAGAGTGGTTTGTTTGTGCTAGAGTGTACGAAAAATAGGACCATCTGTAATGCAATTTCTGTTTTGAAGATTTTAAATGGTGTTACTCCATGTACACATTACAAATATTGAAGTACAGATATATTTTGTATATTTAAATGTGTATTTGATGTGACTGGCACTTTTCCACTGAATTTTGTATTTTTATGACTGATGACTGGACACTGTATAGTATTCATAGCCAAGTGTCATGTATATAAGACAGTACTTTATAGAATCATTTAAATGCTTAATAATTTTAAGTGTACTTCTCATTACTGTATGCTATTTATTATATTTTAACATTTGTCTTTGTGATTTGGCAGTTTTTATTGAGTTCTGATTTTAATGGCATAAAGTTGCACAAATGATGTAAGTTTTTATTTTTTCTTGGAGTTTTTTTTAACAAAAATCAATGTCAAAAATGGCTCTAAATTGAAACTACTTAACTGGCGGCAATAACGTATGATTATTTACCACTGTCACCATAAAAGAAAGAGTTTAGCAGTGTATGAAATCTTATTAATTAAACATAATTACAGTAGTATTAATGAAAACAGGAGTGCAGTATGTAAGTAAATTTTTTTCTTGAAGAAAGATTGTGAACTGTGAATAAGAATAAACACAGAATGACTAAGTTTATTACCAGAAGAAATATGAAACAGAATCTGACATATGCAACCAGGTGGAACTCGAGGAATTCTTCTGTTGATTGTCTGGAAGACTGCATGGACATGCATTAAGGCTAATGTAAAGTAATGGATTTGTAACGTAATAAACTAGATGAGCTACAAACAGATTAAGAGGATATGCTCAGACCTTCATGACACCTGTACTGTATATGACATTATCAGTATAGTATTGGTGATATATGCGATTAATTTGTAATCATTACCATCACACCCTCATAGGCTTTTTACTTTTTTTTTTTTTTTTTTTTTTTTTTTTACTTAATCTCCCTCCATCTATTAACCTTTTAGCAGCAAGATGTCTTTCCTTCATCAGATATTACTCCAGAACAGCTACTGAGGTCAAGAGCAAAAGATAAAATGAATAAGGGATTTTGACGAAGGAAAAATCTATTTCTGGGTGATTGGCTCGTGTCGCCCTATGAAAGGATCCTTAATATCATTCTTTCTAGGTAAAATTGATCTAAAATTACCAGAGAAAAACAAAATTAAGAAAATGTCAGTAAAACTGACTCGCTCACTCTTAAAAGAAGTGTCGGTATGATAATAGGGGCGAGTGTGGAACACTACCACGAGACAATCATCAATTAGAACTTCCAATCAGAATCCCCCCAAGAGAGAGCCGATACCAACGGGCGATGCAGCCGCTACTACTACTACTAGAGGACGCCACGGACAGCAGCGCCCCTAGCGGACATCCTTAATCTAAAACATCTTGTCCTGCAAGGGGGAACAAACCAAACAGGGGGGGTTTCATAGGGCGACACGAGCCAATCACCCAGAAATAGATTTTTCCTTCGTCAAAATCCTTTTCTGGGCTCAAGCTCGTGTCGGCCTATGAAAGAGTACCAGAGAAACAGACAATATGGGAAAAAAGGAAACAATGAAAAGCAGTGTAAAATGATGGATATATAATATAAGTAAATCAATTACAGCATACAAAAAACTAAAGCACATTAAACTAACTTATATTAAACAGTAAAACAATAGAACGTTAGCAATCTTAAAGTACTTAATAGTTAATTAAAGAAATTACAGAGATGCATGTAATATAAACAAACAAAAGGAAAAGGATTTACTTAACATATTTACAAAATATACAAACTCATTGTGTCCTACCCTAGCATAAAAATAAGGGTAGGTACACTGAAGTCCATCATTAATATAAGTATGGCAAAATATATCAACATTGTGTCCTACCCTAGCATAAAAATAAGGGTAGGTACACTGGAGTACATATCAGTACAAGTGTGGATGTCCCTAGCAAAAAAATAAGGGACAGTCCACTATATGATTCAACGGCTAAGGCTATGATATTCGAGTAGCCTGGCGATAGGGTGAGGCATGTTGGATGATGTAGGTAGAAAGGAGACCTGGATCTATACTACAACTACTAAACAGTATCAGGGGAAACAATGTTTCCCGCTGCTACTGCTGAAAACTTTAAAGATTCCAAGGACTTAAGATAATGTTGTTTAAAGACTGTCGGGGATTTCCATCCAGTATACTTTCTAAGATCCTCAAAGTTCATATGTTGAAAATAATTAATTGAGGTGGCTACTCCCCTGATATCATGTGCTTTTGGATGACTCAGGGTTGGCTTGTTTAATGAAGTAAGGATTTGTTGTCTAATACCTTTTACTGACAAGGTACCACCTTTTTCTCTCATGAAGAGAGCACCTGAGGAATCTTGAAGAAGTACGAGATAGAAAAGGCTCTAAGAGTCGATACTGGGCAGAGAGAAGGATCCTGTGGAAGTGGGATAACCTTCCAAGGAGCCCACCTTGCAAGAGGATCCTCAAATTTTTTGGCTAAAAACAAGCTTACGATCCGGAGCAAGTAGAACTTCTCCTGATGGAGGAATTCCACATGGACCCGCATCCCTGGATAGAGCCGACAGTTCTGAAATTCTGGCTCCTGAGGCTAGGCTTAATAAGAATAATGTCTTCCTCAGGAGCATTATGAATGTACAAGATGAGTTGTCAGTATCTGAAGCTAGTTTGAGGACATCATTTAAAAACCATGAAACTGTAGTAGGCCTCTGAGAAGGTCTAAGTCTAGCACAGGCTTTAGGGATAGATGTGAAATAAGATTCAGTCAGATCTATTTGAAAACCTACTTGAAAGATTTTCTTCAAAGCCGATTTATGAGTGGTAATCGTGCTAGCTGCTAAACCTTTTTCAAACAAGGATCTGAAAAAGGATATAGCCAAATTAACTGTCATGGTTGTAGTGTTCGATTCTCTCAAGAAAGATGCTAATTTTTTAACAGCTGAGTCATATTGTCTAATGGTTGACTCTCTCTTATCTGATTCTAAGAAGAGAATATTCTGTGGGTCAATATCAGCATCTTTATTAGCCGCAAACTTCATGAAGTCCATAAAGTTAGGGTCTGGAGAATTCCTGAGGAAGCGAACACAGTCCTCATTTGTACTGATTGTGATAGCTTGGGATTGGGGATCCGTTGAGGTCGGAGACCCAATTCCGAAGAAAGAGGATACCAGTTGCTCTTGGGCCCAGTCCGGTGCAATCAGAGCTACTATCCCTTTGAAAGACCTTAGTTTGCTTAGGACTTTCAGAGAAGATTCACTGGAGGAAAAATGTAAATTCTCCTCCACTGATTCCAATCCAACGACAGGGCGTCCGTGGCATAAGCCAGAGGTCCCAGGTTGGGGGCCACATAGCAAGGGAGCTTGTGGTTCGCTTGTGAGGCGAAGAGATCCACTTGGAGACCTGGGACTCTCCGGACTACCCACTGGAATGACCCGTCGTCCAGAGACCACTCTGATTCCAGAGGAACTGACCGGGACAGGGCGTCTGCTATCACATTTCTTACTGCCTGCCAGGTGAGTGGCAGACAGATGCCATTTGTGTTTGTTTGCTAATGCAAAGATGGCTATCATGACATGATTCACATGCTTGGATTTGGACCCTCCTCTGTTGATGCAATGAACTACCACTGCACTACCACTGCACTGTCCAAAACTAGCCTTAGATGAGACTTCTTCGGAGGAAGCAGCCTCTTCAGAGTAAGAAAAACTGCCATTGCTTCCAACACGTTTATGTGGAGCTGGCGAAATTGAACTGACCAAGTCCCCTGAACCTGTTTGAACTGAGAGTATCCCCCCACCCGGACAGGGATGCGTCCGTGTGAATGGTTAACACTGGGAAGGGATATTGAAGGGGTACTTCTTCTTGGCTAAGTTCTTTACCTTTGACCAAGGCCGTAGTTGGTTGCGGAGGATCTGTGGGATTACTGACAACTTGTCTCGATATTTGGAGTTTGCTCTTGACCGCCAAATTCGATTTATATCTTTCAGCCTTGCTTTCAGAAGGATATCTGTAACCGAAGCAAACTGAAGAGACCCTAGGATTCTCTCCTGGTTTCTTCTTGACGTTTGTTTGCATTTGAGAAATTGCCTGACAGATTTTGCTATTTCCTTCCGTTTGGCCACTGGAATTGACAGATTGTGGAAGACAAATCCCATTGGATTCCTAGCCACTGAAAACGAGATTCCGGAGTAAGTCTGGATTTCGTTTTGTTTATCTGGAACCCCAGATGTTCCAGAAAGTGAACTACTTTTTTTGGGTGGCTTTGAGACATTCCTCGACTGTTGGTGCCCAGATCAACCAATCGTCGAGGTATGCTGCTACCATGATTCCCTGAGCTCTCAATTGTTGAACAACCACTTCTGCTATTTTTTGTGAATACCCTGGGGGGGCTACAATTCAGACCGAAGGGCATCACTTTGAATGAGAATGTTTGATTTCCTAGCCTGAAGCCTAGGAATGGGCGGAAGTGCCTGGCTATAGGGATATGATAGTATGCGTCTGTAAGATCGATGGAGCATGTGACGGCTCCACGCGGAAGTAAGGTCCTTACTTGCGAGAGGGTAAGCATCTTGAACTTGTCGCAACGAATGAAAGAGTTTAGCTTTGACAAGTCTAAGATTACCCTTCTTTTTGTTGAGCCTTTCTTTGGCACGCTGAATAAGCGACCTTGAAATTTTAGATGTTTGACTCTCGCAATAGCTCCTTTCTGAAGGAGTTCTTCCGCGTAATCTGTCATTCCTTTGAACGTATCTGGTGGAATGATTTGATTGGAGGGGGATCTTTGATCCAACTCCAGCCCAATCCTTTGGACACTATGCTCTGTGCCCAATTGCTGAACCCCCACCTGTGGCGGAAGAGGAACAGCCTCCCTCCTACCTGGGGAGCCTCATTGTTGATGGGCGGGTTGGCCACCACGTCCCCCTCTGAACTGCCTGCTCCTTGTCCCCCTTCCTGCGCCACGCTGACGAAAGTAACCTCTCGCCCTACCTCTCGGCTGACTGTAGCCTTGAGCCTCATATGTAGGGTTGAAGGCCGGCGAGATAGCGTAGGAGGTGGATGGCTGAGATTGAGGGGACAACAGGAGGATAGGCTGATTCTGCTTGGAACCAGCAGGTTGTCCTTGTTGGGTACTCGGGACCCGCCTGCACAAATTGCTGCTGTTGCTGGAGTTTTTTATATGGCTGGAACCTCTTACCAGCCTTCTTCTGTTTCTTACCAGCAGTGGGAACAGACTCCTGTTTCCTCTTCGAGGAAATACCCCACCTAGCTCTAAGGCTCTGGTTGAGCCTAGCAGCTTCGTGGTGTACTTCGTTAACCGCGGACTCTGGGAAGAGATCCGCTCCCCACATGCTAGAGGCTAAGAGTCTATTAGGCTCATGCCTAATGGTACACTCTTGTAGGACATGCTTCCGGCAGTTCCTCCTAGCCTGGAAGAAATCAAAAGCGTCCGTTAGAACCGTCTGGAAACTGATTTTTATTCGCTAGAATCTTGAACAGCGGTTCCGTATCGATAGAGAGGGCAGCCATTTCCGTAATAATAAGGGAATTGAGGGACCTGCCAAACCTGGATCGCGCATCAAACTCTGCCTGGATTAGGGAATCCGGCAGCCTTGGTAGTTTCTCGCCGAACTGGTCCATGGCGCAGTCCGGTTTGAGCTTACCAAGCGTGAATGTAGCTGGCAAGTTCTCCCACAATTCTCCGAAAGCCGGGAAGAGTGGAGAAGTAGACTCCGCCTCCCTCAACTGTGGGATGGGTTCATCCTTGAGGACTGCCTGAAGGGACTTCTCTCCACTATTTCGTGGCGAACGGAAGAGAAACCTCCTCTTCCGTCGCGAAAATAGTGAAGGGACTCTTGTAGGCCTGGAGTTTGGTGTTCGTACACTCCCAGTCCTCAAGGCAGTGAACCCATTCCCGCTGAGCATGATCTCTACTATATAAGACCGACTCTTTAGAGATTTTGTCTT
Source organism: Macrobrachium nipponense (assembly GCF_015104395.2). Taxonomy (NCBI): domain Eukaryota; kingdom Metazoa; phylum Arthropoda; class Malacostraca; order Decapoda; family Palaemonidae; genus Macrobrachium; species Macrobrachium nipponense. The sequence continues at coordinate 6,186,917 of NC_061104.1, forward strand.
CCCTCGTCAGAGCCGTTGGCGTCAGCCTAGCATAACCCATGAAAGGCTGCGTCAGACCCGGAGGGTAAAACTCGAAGTCCTCAATCCTTCGAGTTCCACACTCCGGGATAGAGATCATCCCATCCTTGAAATGGAGCGTAGGCAGCTACTCTCCAAGGGTTCTCCATAGAAAGCTGGCAAGGAGTCATATGGCGGGAGTTGAAGAATCAAGTGCTTGGCGCTGGGGAGACTGGAGAGGGGACCTGAGATAGCCCCGCTACTTCCGTCCTCATTTTCCTCTCATCCTGTTAGAGAGATGCTTGAATTGACTGCCCTGACTGAGACAGAGTGCTTGACAACCTGTGCAAACATCTGCTCGAACCGTGTCCCCAGGGCGGAGACTTGCGAGCCAACCAGCGCCCACATGTTGCATCACCACTGCTGAGAAAGCAGAGGGATCAAAGGTGCTAGGGCCTGCTACCCCTACCGGCGTAGCCGAGTGGAAGCGGTGGAGACGGGAGAAGGCAGTGGCTCGGCGGGAGCGCGAGCCTTCTCCTTAGAAGCCTTGCTTCTGGAGCTCTTTGGGTGAGAAGAGCTCGGCCTTGCTTTCACCGCATCGGCGTAGGAAGTCGACGACTTCCTAGCCGAAGAAGACGAAGACGACTTCTTCGAAGTTGTCTTGGCTAGAGTCTTCGGTTCTCTCTGTCCCTTCACCTTGGCGGGTACAGAGAGAGCGGGAGAGCGGGTAGGGATCTCAGATCCCACAAAAGCCTTGGAATGAAGCACTTGAAGAGGGACAGGAGAAGATCCAGAAGCACCCAAGAAAGACCTTGGCGCTCGACACACCTACCTCAACCAAAAACTCCTCCACCCCTACCGCCATAGGTTCGACGTTAAGGTCCAGGGCAGCGACGTCCGGGACCGACTCCTGGGAGGCTACGACGTCAAAGGACTGCTGGAGGTCTTGCTGGATGGAGGCTATCAGCGGGGCAGCGGACAAGGGGTCAACGTAGCCGTTCCGTTCCCTTGGCCCGCGGGGAAGATCTGGACGGCCAGCTTCTTATCTAGAATGTAAGGCTGGCCTTTGGCGGCGTTCTTCCCGAAGCCGCCCACCCACGCTTTCAGGGTGGCGAGGGCGACTTCCCTCACACCAGTAGCCTGAAAGAAAGGCGAGATTAGCTACCAATGGTGGGGCGGGGTTAACAAACTTATGACCAAAAGTTGTTAGTAAAATGATAAGTAAGCCTATAAGGGACTTACCCCACCCCATCTCCCAGCTGACCGACCAGGTCGTAGCAGATGGCGCAGGCTTCAGGGTGCCAGACGATCGTCTCGTTGTAAGACGTGGCACAAGGGGCGTGAGACCTACACTCATCGTGTCCACAGGGGTCGAACAGCGTCGCGTTACAGGCTGGGACCTGGCAGTTGGTAGCCTGTAAGTGGAAAGATACATGAGTACCAGGTAAACACTTACAGTCTAACAGATGCTCCGCTGGTGCCGGAGCGATAAAGTTAGATTAAACCAGAGCCCCGCCAAAATACGTGTGGTAACCAGGTTGGTAGAGCTCTCTAGGCTATAGCTCCGCTGATGGCGGAGACACAAAAGAGAAACCAACCAGGAGTGGTGGTAAAAGGAAACCACGACGGAAAATGGTGGGGATGGAAGACAAAATCATGTAAAACAATTCAGGGTTGTAAAATTAGGGTATATCCTTAAAATTAGTAATAATAATACAACAACCCCCCTCCGCCCGTCTACTAGAAGAGTGCGCGGGTAAGAAGCAAGCTCCCTTCCGGTAGCGGGGGAGAGATGTAAGGATATAGTAGGCAAGCAACCGACCACTAGAGGTGCCCACCCCGCCCGCTAGCGGAGCCAGTAACCTACAACCAAAGGTGCCCCGGCTGCGACGGAAGGCTCCTTTCGTATAGCGAGGCAGATGGCTGAGCAACAGGGGAGGGGGGAGATAGATCTCGGTGTAACACGGCGGGACGAGCGAGGGATGGGGGCCTATGCCTCTCCTCCCCGCCTCACCAACTACCGCATGGAGACTCGGTACCTCAAGAGTGGTCGCCCTATACCCCCCGCTGGGAGGAACCCCTGGCCGCCTCAGAGAAGTAGAGAGAGAAGGCAACTGAGGTTGTCAT
>NC_061104.1:6189540-6219540 GCF_015104395.2 Macrobrachium nipponense
TTTCCAAGAGAAGCGCCCAAACATGGCTAGAGAACGGACGGCGGCCAGGGACCGATGGACATTCACTGGCCCACACCAAACCAGGCGCCCCGAGCCCAAAACTGGCTTGGGGGAGGACGGACTGATCGGCGGGGGGGACCGCCAGGAGACGCCCACTAGGCCCACATCCAAAACAGGCGCCTGAGCCCAAACTGCTGGAGGACGGACGGCGGTCCGGGGGCCCGGGGGACCCGCCCAGATACGGCCCACTGGCCCACAGTACCAAACCAGGCAGCCCGAGCCCTACAACCTGGCTGGAGGACGGACGGCGGCCGGGGGAAACCGCCAGACGCCCACTGGCCCACACCAAAACCAGGCGCCCGAGCCCAAACTGCTGGAGAACGGGACTGGGGGCGGCCGGGGGACCGCCCGGACCCCTACATGGCCACCACCAAACCATGCGCCCGGAGCCCAAACTGGCTTGGAGGCGGGGGGACGGCGGGCCGGGGACCGCCAGACACTGGCCCACACCAAACCAGGCGCCCGAGCCCAAAACTGGCTGGAGGACGGGACCGGGGGCCGGGGGCCCGGGGACGCCCGTCCCGGAGCCCACACCTGGCCCACGGCGGGCCGCCCGGGAGCCAAACTGGCCCTGGAGGACGAACGGCGGACCGGCCGGTGGACCGCCAGACGCCCACGACCCACCATGGCGCCGAGCCCAAACTGGGCTGGAGGACGGACGGCGGCCCGTGGGGACCGCCAACGCCCACTGGGGGCCCCATCCGGTATCGCGGCGGAGGGGGGGCGCCCCGACGTGTGGCCCACTGGGCTGGAGGGGGGGGGGCCACCGGACGGCGGCCGGGGGGACCGCCCAGACGCCCGCTGCCCCACCTAAACCAGGCGCGAGGCCCACTGGCTGGAGGACGACGGCGGCGGGGGACCGCCAGACTCCCACTGGCCCCACCACCAAACCAGGCGCCCGAGCCCCAAACTGGCTGGAGGACGGACGCGGCGGGGACCGCCGGACGCCCACTGGCCCCAACCAAACCAGGCGCCCGAAGCCCAAACTGGCTGGAGGAACCGGGATCCGGCCGGCCGGGGGAACCGCCAGACGCCCACACCAAACCAGGCGCCCGATGCCCAAACTGGACCTGGAAAGGACGGACCGGTCCCGGCCGGGGGAACCACCCCCCGGGCCCAAAGACGCCCACATGGCCCACATCACACCAGGCGCCCGAGGCCCCAAACTGGCTGAGGCAGGACGGCCGGGGCCGGGGGACCGACCAGACCGCCCACTGGCCCACACCACCAAAAAACCCAGGCCGGCCGAAAGCCCAAACTGGCCTGGAGACGGACCGGCGGCCGGTGTGGGGAACCGCCAGGACGCCCACTGGCCCACACCAAACCAGGGCCCGCCCGAAAGCCCAAACTATCTGGAGGACGGAACGGCGGCCGGGGGACCGCCGGACGCCCACTGGCCCACATACCAACCCAGGCGCCCGAGCCCAAACTAACTGGAGGACGGGACGGCCGGGCCGGGGGAACCGCCAAGACGCCCACTGGCCCACCCAACCAGGCCGCCCGAAAGCCCAACTGGTGAGACCCCGACGGCGGCCGGGGGACCTCCGGACCCGCCCACTGGCCCACCAAACCAACCAGGCGCCCGAGCCCAAAACTGGCTGGAGGAACGGACGGCGGCCGGGGGAACCGGCCAGACGCCCACACACCAAACCGAGGCGCCACGAGCCCAAACTGTCCTGGGCGTACGACGGCGGCCGGGGACCGCCAGACGCCCCCTGGCGCGACATCAAACCAGGGCGCCCGAAGCCCAAACTTGGCTGGAGGACAGACGGCGGCCGGGGGAACCGCCAGACGCCCACTGGCCCACACAGACACCAAACCAGGCGGCCGAGCCCAAACTGGCTGGAGGACGACGGCGGCCGGGGGACCGCAGACCGCCCACGTGGCCCACACCAAAACCAGGCGCCCTGCCCAAACTGGCTGGAGGACGGACGGCGGCACGGGGACCCGCCAGACGCCAACTGCCCCACACCAAACCAGGCTCCAGAGCCTAAACTGGCTGGAGGACGGACGGCGGCCGGGGGAACCGCCAGAACGCCCACTGGCCCACACCAAACCAGGCGCCCGAGCCCAAACTGGCTGGAGTGACGGCGTCGGCCGGGGGACCCGCACAAACGCCAACTGGGCCACACCAAACCAGGCGCCCGAGCCCACAACTGGCTGGAGGACAGACTGCGGCCGGAGGACCTCCGGACGCCCACTGGCCCACACCAAACCAGGCGCCCGAGCCCAAACTGGCTGGAGGACCAGACGGCGGCCGGAGGAACCGCCCGGACGCCCACTGGCCCACACCAAAACCAGGCGCCCGGCCGAGACCCCAAACTGGCTGGAGGGAACAGGACGGCGAACTGGCTGGAGGACGGACGGCGGCCGGGGGACCGCCGACGCCCACTGGCCCACCACAAACCAGGCCGGCACGAGCCCAAACTTGGCCCTGGAGGACGGACCGGCGCCGGGGGAAAACCGCCGACCCCCACTGGCCCACACCAAACCAGGGCGCCCGAGCCCAAACTGGCTGGAGGACCCGGAAACGGCGGCAGGGAACCGCCAGACGCCCACTGGCCCACACCAAACCAGAGCCCGAGCCCCAAATGGCTGGAGGACGGAATGCGGCCGGGACCCAAACAGGGGCGCCTGAAGCCCAAACTGGCTGGAGGAGCGGAACGGCGGCCGGGGGACGCGCCAGACGCCCACTGGCCCACACCACACGCAGGCGCCCGAGCCAAACTGGCTGGAGACGAACGGCCAGCTGGGGGACCAGCCGGAACGCCCACTGGCCCAACCAAACCAGGCGCGCCCGAGCAACTGGGCCTTGGAGGAACGGGACGGCGGCCGGGGACCGCCAGACACCCACTGGCCCAACACCAAACCCAGGCGCGCCGAGCCCAAGACTGGCTGGAGGACGGAACGGCGGCCGGGGATCCGCCAGACCCCACTGGCCTACACCAAACCAGCGCGCCCGAGCCCAAACTGGCTGGAAGACGGACGGGATCGGCCGGGGGAAGCGCCAGACGCCACTGGCCCACACCAACAGGCGCCCGAGCCCAAACTTGGCTGGAGGACGGACGGGGCCTGGGGGACCGCCGGACGCCCCTGGCCCACACCCAACCAGGCGCCCGTCCCAACCCGGCCTGGAGGACGGAAGGCGGCCGGGGGACCCGCCGGACGCCCACTGGGCCCCACCAACCAGGCGCCAGAGCCCAAACAAACTGGCTTGAGGCGAGGACGAACGGCGCCGTGGACCGCCGGACTCCCACTGGCCCCACAACCAACCAGGCCTCCCGAGCCCCAAACTGGTCTGGAGGACGGGCGGCGGCCGGGGGACGCGCCGACCGCCCACTGGCCCACAACAAACCAGGCGCCCGACCCAACTGGCTGGAGGACGGACGGCGGCCCGGGGGAACCGCCGGACGCCCCTGGCCGCACACCAAACAGCCGCCTCGAGCCCAAACTGGCTTGCGGACGGACGGCGCCGGGGGACCGCCGGACGCCCACCGTGCCCCACACAAAACCATCGCACCGAGACCAAACTGGCTGGAGGCGGCGGCGCCGGGACCGGCCAGGACCACCACTGGGGGCCCACCACCAAACCCAGGCCGGCCCGAGCCCAAACTGGCCCTGGAGGACGGACGGCGGTCCGGGGACCGGCCCAGACGCCCACCTGGCCCAAAACACCCAAACCAGGCGCCCGAGCCCAAACTGGCTGGAGAACCCCAAACGGACGGCGCGGCGGGACCGCCAGACGCCCACTGGCCCACACCACACAGGCGCCCGAGGCCCCAAACTGGCTTGAGGACGGCACGGGACCGGGGGCCGGGGGACCGCCGGACGCCCACTGGCCCACACCGCAAACCAGGAAGCCCCGAGCCCAAAACTGGCTGGTGGAGACGGACGGCCGGCCGGGGGACGGCCGGACCGGGGGCCCAACATGGCCCACACCAAACCAGCGCCCTAACCCAAGACCTGGCTTGGAGGCTAACGGACGGGGCCCGGCCGGGGGGACCGCTGGGGGATGCCCACTTGGCCCACACCAAACCAGGAGCCCGAGCCCAAAACTGGCCCCCTGGAGGAACAGACGGCGGCCGGTGGGACGCCCAAAGACGGCCTGGAAGGGGACGGACGGCGGCCGGGGGGACCTTCCAGACGCCACTGGCCCACTCCACACCAGGCCCGCCCGAGCCCAAATTGGCCTGGAGGACGGACCGGGGCGGCCGGGGAACCGCCAGACCCGCCCAAACTGGCCCGCCACCAAACCAGGCGGCCCGGCCCAAACTGGCTGGAGGACGGACTCGGCCGGTCCGGGGGGGGGGACCGCCACGACGCCACTGGCCCACACCAAACCAGGCCCCGAGCCAAACTGGCTGCGAGGACCGAAACGGGACCCCTGGGCGCGCCTCGGCCGGCACGGAGGGCCGGTGGCCGGCGTGGGGCCCCCGGGCCGACCGCCGCGTCACGCCCGTGGGCTCGGCGACGCCCTACGGGCCCGGAGCCGGGCGGCTGGGGGACCGCCAGACGCCCACTGGCCCACCAAACCAAAGAGGCGCCCGAGGCCCAAACTGGCTGGAGGACGGGACGGCGGGCCGGGGGGACCGCCAGGAACGCCCCAACTGGGCCCACACCAAACCAGGCGCCATAGCCCCAAAACTGGCTGGTGGACGGACGGACGGCCGGGGGCCCGGGGGACCGCCAGACGGCCCACTGGCCCCCACCAAACCAAAGGCCGCCCGAGGCCACAACCTTCTGGAGGACCCGTAAACGGCCCGGCCGGGGGAAACACCGCGGCCGTGGGCCATACAGGACGGCCCACTGGCCCACACCACACCAGGCGCCGACACCAAACTTGGCTGAGGACGGACGGCGGCCGGGGGAACCCCCACCAATACTGGCGCCACCCCTGCCCACACCCCAACAAGGGGCCCGAGGCCCCAAACTGGGGGGCCTGAGGCGGACGGCGGCCTGGGGGACAACCAGAATGCCCAACTGGCCCACCAAACCAGGCCGCCCGAGCCCAAACTGGCTGGAGGCGGACGGCGGCCGGGGGACCCCGGACGCCCAAACAAATGGGCCGCAACACTGACGGCAGGCCGGCCCGAGGCCCAAACTGGCCTGGGGGGAGGACCGGACCGGCGGCCGGTGGAACCGGCCGGACGCCCACTGGCCCACACCAAAACCACCAGGGGCCCTCAGAGACCAAAACTGGCTGGAGGGACGGACGGCTGGCCGGGGGACCGTCGGGGGACGCCCAAACCTGGCCGCACACACACAGGGCGCCCGAGCCCAAACTGGCCTGTAAGGACGGACGGCCCGGCCGGGGGACGCCGGACGCCCACTGCCCACACCACCAAACCATGCGCCCGAGCCCAAACATGGCTGGTGACGGACGGACGGCCGGGGACCGCCGGACGCACTCTGGCCCACACCACACCAGGCGCCCGATCCAAACTGGCTGGAGGACCGGAACGGCGGCCGGGGACCGCCGGACGCCCACTGGGTCCCACCACCAAACCAGGAGCGCCCGAGCAACACTGGCAGGAGGGACGGACGGCGGCCGGTGACCGCCGGACGCCCACATGGACCACACCAACCAGGCGCCCGAGGCCCAAACTGGCCCTGGAGGACTGACCCGGCGGCCGGGAACCGGCCAGACGCCCACTAACGGCCCAGCAGAACAACCAGCGCCCGAGCCCAAACTGGCTGGAGGACGACGGCGGCCGTGATACCGCAGACCGCCACTGGCCCACACCAAACCAGGCGCCCGGCCCAAACTGGCTGGAGGAACGGAAGACGCGGCCAGGGGACCGCCAGACGCCCACTGGCCCACACCAAACCTGCGCCCGAGCCCAAACTGTCTGGCGGACGGACGGCGGCCGGGGGCCGCCAGAACTTCCCACTGGCCCCACACCAAACCAGGCCCCGAGCCCAAACTGGCTGGAGGACTGACCTGCGGCCGGGGGGACCGCCAGACCGCCCACTGTGGCCCACACCAAACCAGGCTCCCGAAGCCCAACTGGCTGGAGGACGGACGTGCGGCCGGGACCGGCCAGACGCCCACTGCCCCACCAAACCAGGCGCCCGAGTCCAAACTGGCTGGGGAGGCGGAACGGCGGCCGGGGACGGGGGGAAAACCGCCGGACGCCCACTGGCCCCCACACCAAAACCATCGCCCCGAAGCCAAAAACTGGCCAGGATGGACTGGTAACGGCGGCCGGGGGACCGGTCCGGCCGGACTGCCCAAATGGCCCACATGGCCACCAAAGGCGCCCGGCCCAAACTGGCTGGAGACCGGACCGGCGGCTGCCGGGGGACCGCCCAAAATACCGGCCCCTGGCCCACAACAAACAGGGCACGGATCCCAAACTTGGTCTGGAGGACCGGGGGGACCGGCCGCCGGGATAGCCGCCCCAAACTCCCACTGGCCCACAACCAAACCAGGCGGCCCGAGGCCCCAAACTGGCTGGAGGAGGACTGGACGGCGGCCGGGGGATACGCCAGTACGCCCACTGGCCCACACCAAAAACCAGTCGCCCGAAGCCCAAACTGGCTGGAGGAACGGACGGCGGCCGGGGGAACCGCCAGACGCCCACTGGCCCCCACCCCAAACCAGGCGCCACGACCCGCCCCTGGCTGGCGGGACGGGACGGCGCCGGGGACCTCGGCCCGACCCCACTGGCCCACACCAAACCAGGGGCGCCCGTAAGCCCAAACTGGCCTGGAGGACCGCCCACGGCGGCCGTTGATCCGGCCCAGACGCCCACCGTGGCCCCCCGCGAAAACCAGGCGGCCCGAGCCAAAACTGGCTGGAGAACGGACGGCGGCCGTGGGGACCGCCAGGACAGCCCCACCTGGCCCACACCGAAACCAAACCAGGCGCCCGAGCCCAAACTTGGCTGGAAGGACGGACGGCGGCCGGGGGTGTACCGGCCAGGACGGCCCACTGGCCCACCCCAAACCTAAAGGCCGCCCGAGGCCCAAACTGGCTGGAGGACCGGACCGGGGTCCCGAAACTGGCTGGTGGAGGACGGACGGCGGCCTGGGGAACCGGGGCCGGACCGCCGGTACCTGGCCCACCACCAAACAGGCTGGCCCTGATCCCGAACCTGGCTGGAGGATGGACGGCCGGCCGGTGCCCGAGGCCCAAACTGGCTGGAGGAACGGACGTCGGCCGGGGGACGCCCGGCCGGACGCCCACCTGGCCCACCAACCCAACACCAGGCGGCTCCGAAAGGCCCAAAACTGGCTGGGGAAGGACGGACGGCAGGGGTTGCCGGGGGTGGAAACCGCCGGACGCCCAAACTGGCCCACCAACACCAACCAGGCCGCCCGAGCCCCAAACTGGTCTGGAGGACGGAACGGCGGCCGGGGGACCGCCGGACGCCCACTGGAACCCACACCAACAAGGAGGCCGCCCGAGCCCAAACTTGGCTGGAGGACTGGACGGTCGGCCGGGGGACCGACCGGACGCCCACGTGGAACCCACACCAAAACCAGGCTCCCCGAGCCCTAAACTGGCTGGGAGGACTGGACGGCGGCCGGGGAAAGACCCCGTCGGAAACGCCCACTGGCCCCATCACCAAACCAGGCGGCCCGAGCCCAAAACTGGCTGGAGGTGACGGACGGCGGGCCGGGGGGACCCGCCGGGAACCCCCCCCCCCCCCCCGCCCACCCCCCCCCCCCCCTGGCCCCCCCACCCCCTCCCCCCCTCCCCCCCCCCCCCCCCCAAACCCCAGGCCCCCCTCCCCCCCTAAAGCCCCCCCCCCCCCCCCTAAACCCCCCTGGTGGGGGGGGGGGGGGGGCCCCCTGGGGGAGGACCCTGACCGGCCCCCCCCTCCCGGGGGACCGTTACGGACGCCCACTGGCCCACCCCTCACCAAACCGCAATCGGGCCCGAGCCCAAACTGGCTGGAGGAACGGAACGGCGGCCGGGGGACCGCCGGGACCGCCCATGGCCCTGGCCCCTCCACCAAACCAGGGCGCCCGGAGCCCAAAACTGGCTGGAGGAACGGACGGCGGCCGGGGGGACCGCCGTACCCCCCTGGCCCTCACCAAACCAGGCCGCCCGAGCCCAAACTGGCCCCTGGAGGACCGGAACCCGGCGCCCGGGGGACCGCCCGGAAACGCCCACTGGCCCCCTCACCAAACCAGAGCCCCGAAGGCCCAAGTGGCTGGAGGACGGACGGGCCGGGGGCCTGGTGGACCGCCGGACGCCCACTAGGTCCCACACCAAACCAGGCGCACCGAGGAGCCCAAACTGGCTGGAGGACGGACTTGCGGCCGGGGGGACCGTCCGGACGCCCTACTGGCCCACACCAAATCAGGCGCCCGAGCCCACAAACTGGCTGGAGGATGGACGGCGCTGGGGACCGCCGGACGCCCACTGGCCCACACCAAACCAGGCGCCCGAGCCCAAACTGGCTGGAGGACGGACGGCGGCCGGGGGACCGCCGGACGCCCACTGGCCCACACCAAACCAGGCGCCCGAGCCCAAAATGGCTGGAGGGCGGACCCCGGCCGTGGGATCGCCGGACGCCCACTGGCTCACACCAGACCAGGCGCCAGAGCCATAACTAGCTGGAGGACGGACGGCGGCCGGGGGACCGCCGGACACCCGGACGCCCACTGGCACACACCAAGCCAGGGACCCGAGCCAAAACTGGCTGGAGGACGAACGGCGGCCGCGGGTCTGCCGGACGCCCACTGACCCACACCAAACTAGGTGCCCGAGCCCAACCTGGCGCACACTAAACCGGGGGCTCGGCCGGGTGCCCGCCAGATGCCCACTGCCCACACCAAACCAGGCGCCCGAGCCCAAACTGGCTGGAGGACGGACGGCGGCCGGGCGACCGCCGGACGCTCACTAGCCCACACCAAACCAGGTGCCCGAGCCCAATCTGGCTGGAGGACGGACTGTGGCCAGGGGACCGCCGTACGCCCACTGGCCCACACCAAACCAGGCGCCAGAGCCCAAACTGGCTGAAGGATGGACGGCGGCCGGGGGACCGCCTGACACCCACTGGCCCATACCAAACCAGGCGCATGATCCCAAACTGGCTGGAGGACGGATGGCGGCCGGGGGACCCCCAGATGCCCTCTGGCCCACACCAAACAAGGCGTCCAAGACCAAACTGGCTGGAGGACAGACGGCGGCAGGGGAACGCCTTACGCGCACTAGCGCCCGAGCCCAAACTGCCTGGAGGACAGACGGCAGCGAGGGGACCGCCAGACGCCCACTGGCACCTCAGACCAAACTGGCTGAAGGATGGACAGCGTTTGGGGGACCGCCGGTTGCCCACTGGCGCCCGAGCCCAGTGCACCCGAGCCCAAACTGGCTGGAGGATGGGCGGCAGTTGGGGACCACCGGAGTCTCTCTGGAGCCCGAGCCAAAACTTGCAGGAGGACTGACCGCCAGATGCCCACTGGCCCACACCAAACAAGGCGCTGGAGCCCAAACTGGCTGGAGGACGGACGGCGGCTGGGGGACTGCCGGACGCTCACTGGCCCCTTCCAACGGAGGCGCCTGAACCCAAACTGGCTGGAGGACGGACGGTGGCTGGGGGACCGGTGGCCGCTCACTGGCCCCTCCCAACGGAGGCGCCCTAGCCCAAACTGGCTGGAGGACGGACGGCGGCCGAGGGACCGCCGGACGCTCACTGGCCCCTTCCAATGGAGGCGCCCGAACCCAAACTAGCTGGAGAACGGACGGCGGGTGGGGGACTGCCGGACGCTCACTGGCCCCTTCCAACAGAGGCGCCAGAACCCAAACTGACTGGAGAACAGACGGCAGCCGGGGGACCGCCGGACACTCACTGGCCTTTCCAATGGAGGGGTCTGAACCCAAACTGGCTTGAGAACAGATGTCGGCTGGGGGATTGCCTAATGCTCACTGGACCTTTCCAATGGAGGTGATTGAACCCAAATTGGCTGGAGAACGGACGGAGACTTGGGGTCCTCCTGACGCTCACTGGACCTTTCTTATGGAGTCGTCCGAACCCAAACTTGTTGGAGAATGGACGGTGGCCGTGGGAATGCCAGATGCTAACTGGCCCTTTTCAATGGAGGCGCCCGAACCCAAACTGGCTGGAGAACGGACGGCGGCCGGGGGACTGCCGGATGCTCACTGGCCCCTCCAATGGAGGCAACTGAACCTGAACTGGTTAGAGAACGGACGGCGGCCGGGGGACTGCCAGACGCTCACTGGCTCTTTCCAATGGAGGCGGCTGAACCCAAACTGGCTGGAGAACAGACGCTGCCGGACGCTCACTGGCCTTTTCCAATTGAGGCAACTGAACCCAACTGGCTAGAGAACGGATGGCAGCCGGGTGACCGCCGGACACTCACTGGCCTTTTCCAACGGAGGCGTTCAAACCCAATACGTTTGGAGAACAGACAGCAGCCGCAGGACCGCCTGTCGCTCACTGACCTTTTCCAACGGAGGCGTTCGAACCCAAACTGGCTGGAGAACAGATGGCGGCCAGGAAACCGCAGGACGCTCACTGGCTTTTTCCAACGGAGCCACCCGAACCCAATCTGGCTAGAAAATGCACGGCGGGCGGGGGACCGCCAGACGCTCACTGGCCTTTTCCAACGGAGGCGCCCGAACCCAATCTGGTTGGAGAACGGACAGCAGCCACAGGACCGCCTGTCACTCACTGGCCCTTTCCAACAGAGGCGCCCGAACCCTAGCTGGCTGGAGAACAGACGGCAGCCGGGGGATCGCCGAATGCTCTGTGGCCCTTTCCAACGGAGGCGCCCGAACCTAAACTGGCTGGAGAACGGATGGCGGCCGGGGACTGCCGGACTCTCACTGGCCCTTTCCAACGTAGGTGCCCGAACTCAAACTGGATGGAGAATGCACGGCGGCTGGGGGACCGCCGGATTCTCACTGGCCCTTTCCAATGGAGGTGCCCAAACTCAAACTGGCTGAAGAATGGACGGCGGCCGGGGGACAGCTGGACACTCACTGGCCCTTTCCAACGGAGGTGCCCAAACTCAAACTGGCTGGAGAACGGATGGCAAACAGGGTACAGACGGACGCTCACTGGCCCTTTCCAACGGAGGCGCCCGAACCCAAACTAGGTGGAGAACGGACGGCGGCCGGGGGACCGCTGGATGCTCATTGGTTCTTTCCAAGGGAGGTGCCCGAACCCAACGAACCCATACTGGCTGGAGAACGGACAGCGGCCAGGCGACCGCCAGACCCTTATTGGCCTTTTCTAATTATGGCGCCCGAACCCAAACTGGTTGGAGAATGGGTGCAGCTGGGGGACCACCGGACGCTCATCGGCCCTTTCCAACGGAGGCACCCGAACCCAAACTGGCTGAAGAACAGACGGTGGCCCCGGGACCGCCGGATGCTCAGTGGCCCTTACAAGCGGAGGCGCCTGAACCCAAATTGGCTGGAGAACAGACGATGGCCGGGGGACCGCTGGACGCTCACTGGCCCTTTCCAACAGATGCGCCTGAACCAAAACTGGCTGGAGAACAGATAACGGCAGGGGGACCGCCGGATGCTCACTGGCCCTTTCCAATAGAGGCGCCCGAACCCAAACTGGCTGGAGAACGGACAGCGGCTGGGTGTCCGCCTGACGCTCACTGGACCTTTCCAATGAAGGCGCCCGAACCCAAACTGGTTGGAGAATGGACGGTGGCCGGGGGAATGCCGGATTCTCACTGGACCTTTCTAATGGTGGCGCCCGAACCCAAACTGGCTGGAGAATGGACGGCGGGTGGGGGATCTCCGGAAGCTGATTGGACCTTTCCAGTGGAGGCGCCCGAACCCAAACTGACTGGAGAACGGACGGCAGCCGGGGGACCGCTTGATGCTCACTGGCCCTTTCCAACGGAGGCGCCCGAACCCAAACTGACTGGAAAATGGATAGTGGCTGCTGGACCACTGGACACTCACTGGCTCTTTCCAACAGAGGCGCCCAAACCCAAACTGGCTGGAGAACGGACGGCGGCCAGGGGATCGCCAGAGCTCACTGGCTCTTTCCAATGGAGGCGCCCGAACCCAAACTGGCTGGAGAACGGACGGTAGCCGGAGAACCACCGGACGCTCACTGGCCTTTTCCAATGGAGGCCTGAACATAAACTGGCTGGAGAACTGACAGTGGCCAGGAGATCGCTGGATGCTCACTGGCCCTTTCCATTGGAGGCACCCGAACCCAAACTGTCTGGAGAATGGACGGTGGCTGGGGGATTGCCGAACGCTCACTGGCCCTTTGTAATGGAGGCGCCTGAACCCAAGGTGGCTGGAGAACTGATGGTGGCCGGGGGACCGCCGGAGAACCCAAACTGGCTGGAGAATGGACCACGGCGGGGGTACTGCCTGACGCTCACTTGCCCTTTCCAACCGACGCGCCCAAACCTAAACTGGCTGGAGAACGGCGGACGGCGGCCAGGGGACCGCCGGACGCTCACTGGCCCTTTCCAACTGAGGCGCTCAAGCCCAAATTGACTGGAGAACAGACGGCAGCCGGGGGATTGCCGGACGCTCACTGGCCCTTTCCAATGGAGGTGCCTGAAGCAAACCAGCTGGAGAACGCATGGTGGCTGGGGGACTTCTGGATGTTCACTGGCCCTTTCTAACGGAGGTGCCCGAACCCAAACTGGCTGGAGAACAGATGGCGGTCAGGGGACTGTCAGATGCTCACTGGCTCTTTCCAATGGATGCGCCTGAAGCAACCAGGCTGGAGAATAGACGGCGACTGAGGGACCGCCGGACGCTCACTGTCCTAGGTATAGGTCCAACTCGGCCCATAACCATCTCAGTGGAAACAAGTCTTTTGTCAATGAATACCCATTTGTTAATTTTTATATTACTTGCATGTTTTTAAAAGATTTTAACTGTAGGGCAGGCTCGGTTTTTCCCTCTCCTGATACTGCTTCCACCTTGACTCTCCCTATCCAGGTAACCGCTGCCCCAGGGGAGTCTGCTTACGGATCCCAATCTACGCCCTTGGATGGACTTCCTGCAACGTTGCAACAACCTTTGTGGAGATCCAACAGAATTCCAGCTAGAAGGATTGATAGGGGAGAGGAAATCACCTAGTTGGAGTTAACTGCCCTTTTTCTTCATCACCTGATCCATGAACGAGCTAACGACAGGTGTCAACGATCTTCAATGACTCTTGTTTTGAAATTCACCTCAGCACTTGTTGTAACTTTTTGTTCATTTGGACTGAAGATGAACCCAGGGAAGGGTTCGAAAGCTTTTTGTAAAGTTTTAAAAATTATACACGGACTCTTAACACTGTATTATTGTGGACCCTTTAGAACAAAAATATCATTATTATTATTATTATTATTATTATTATTATTATTATTATTATTATTATTATTATTATTATTATTATTATTATTATTATTATTATTTCTGTCTTTTGCTTCAAAATGTATTTTTTAATAGAAGAAATAAGCGTTCAGTTCTTAAGTTTTTCGTATTTTGAAATGATAATACAAGGGCCTTTGCGATAGCTAGCAAACTGTTATCCTCAGCTTACATGAAGCCAATATTGGCTCTGCATTAAAGAACGTTTGATCTCCTGTGTATCGGAGCTGATTTGAATGAGATTGTGGACTTCTCAGCATTTCGATTTTGTTCATACTTTTCATTAGTATGGTCTACTTGAAGCCTACTTTAGGTCCTAAGGAAAGGGGAACTCCTTGGGCGCCAGGATTCGGGCGGTTTCTTGAAGGGCCGTTGTTCCTCAGTTGAGTTGCGGTGGGTGGCAGTCCTTTATAGGGGAGATTTCATTATATATATAGTAATTTTTTATTTGTTTGTTTGTTTATTAAATTTATTGAACATTAAGCCTTTTTTTCTCTAACAGGAAATGGCTCCCTATAGATGGAAGAACACTGATAATTGCCACATTTACATAATAACACCTGTCAAATTGTGGATAAACACCTGGTGCTGATTGTTTACATGTGTGTGTACGTCGTTTGTGCTCGTGTGTGTGTCTATATATACACTAACACACACACACACACAAAGGCATACCCACGTACAGACATGCGGTTCTTCATAATGCCCTTATTGACGTAAGGAGTTATGTACTTGTAGTTAATATTATCATTATTACTATCAATATTATTACATTCATGACCATCACGAAAGATCAAAAATAGATTTTTTATGTATGAGAGAGAGAGAGAGAGAGAGAGAGAGAGAGAGAGAGAGAGAGAGAGAGAGAGAGAGAGAGAGAACTTACTTTAATTACGTCTTGAACTATGTCAGAAAGTCGCTGTTGTGTTTCATTCAAGATTTGGTCTTGCATCTTCACTTCATAAAGCCGTATGCCAAACTCTGGCTGCATCTTGTATATCACCTGCAGGTTGCACATAGCGTTATTTTCATATATATATATATATATATATATATATATATATATAATAATATATGATATATATATATATATATATATATATATATATTCTCAAGGAAGCAAGGGAGACGTCTTCAGGTAATTTAAAAAGTCTTCATTAAGCGACGTTTCGGGGTCCAGCCCCATCCATCATCACAGCTATAAAAAGGATTAATACACATAAATATAATAAGAAGACTCATCCTAATAACTAACATACATTTAAAATTCATAGAAAACCTACTACAATGCTAAGAAAATTACCATTTCAATTGGAAGGAAGAAGACGAGTGACCAGAAGAAGAAGGAAAGGTTCCAAGTAAACATAGTTATGCCAGGTAAAGAGGGGTAGCGGTAGTTTGATTGTTTAATTTTGGAACTATTGTTTTTATGGAAAGCGATTCGGAGACAGCAAGCTCTTGAGGAGAAGAAGCCCGTGTAATGATTTTAAAGTGTTTGTATTTTATATTGAATTTGCATTCTTTTTTTTATGTTCTCGAATGTTCGAGAATTTTGGTGAAAACAACCGGACACCTGTTCTATAACTCACCCCCCTGTGGCAATCAATGCGGACTTTAAGAAACCTACGTGAGCCCCCGACATATTTTCCCAAACTACATTTGGGACACGAAAATAAATAGACCGCAGTGGAAGTCAGAAGAGGGCTCAGCTTTTCTTTATATCTAAATAAAGACCCAATAGTTAATGGGTTTCTTACGATTACTTGGCTTTTTATGGCCGGACAATGTTCACGTATTAAACGTTTAACTTTGGTATAAAACGTTGTATGACTGATAAACGGGACACTAGCAAAGAAAGGCATTCTAGGAGCAGTTGGTCTGTAATTTTTCTCTATTAATTTATTATATAAAAACTTGGTTAGGTATTTGAAGAAAACTTTAGCTGGATAGCAGTTATCGGTGAAGTACTGTTGTAAAACAGTAATCTCATTGTGAAATTCAGACCAACCAGAGGAGAGAGAATATGCCCTGTGGAAGAGGGTATATAAAGCGTTGACTTTAAAGTTAAAACTACAAAAGCTGTAAAAATTTGTCCCTAGTCCAGTAAAAGTCTTTTTTCTAAAAATTGATGTGTTAAAACCGTCCGTATTACGTGACACTTCCCCCCAGATGCTGAAGCCTTGCCGAGGATGGGGGGCTTAGGGTTCAACAGCTGGGCCCTGATGCCTGGTGGGAACTGCTTTCTCGCTGGGCCTTGGTGCCCAGCTTTTGATCCAACGAAATAAGTCAGCCCTTTTTCTTCTACTAAAAACATTTCATCTTTCTGCCTTCCTCCCCCTATAAGGTATGGATTCTATGATGACGACTATTGGCTTGGTTTTGGACATGATTTAGTCTATATCTTGGGATATGAAGGAGGGTGAGGATGGACGGCATGCCACCTCACCCGTAGAACTCTAGTACCTGACGTGGTCGAGCGAGGGGAAAGTTTAATGTCAAACCCTATCCTCAATGCCGGGTCTGATCTCGACGGACATCATGACGCCTTAGCACTGGGGATAGGGTGTATATCCAGTAATTACCCCTAGGACGACCCTAATAAAAGGGATGACCCGTCCTCTAAGTGTGACTCCATGGTGGGTATGGGGAATATCTGGATGAACTATGTATTTTACGTTTTATGGCAACCCCCCCTATTTCTGTTGACGACCCTATGCTTTCATCAAAGGACTTGTCCTTGGAACCCAAACATCAATTTTCCATGGTCGGTCCCCAGGATCAGTGTAGTATCCCTGGGCCAAATGACAGAAGGACACAGTTGACGACCCAAAGCAATGCGAGTAAATATAATACAGCCAGGAAAACTAAACAAAAAGCATCTGGTTCCAGTATTGTCACACTGGAACCATTTGCCATGAAGAAAAATAATAAATATGAAATAGCTCCTGGGGTCTTTGTACCCAATTCCTTTAATAAATACCTTAATTTAAAGCTAGAAGGTGACAATATAGACATTTTTCAAGTGCATAGGGAAATCGTTAAATGTTGTGGAAGACAGCCCAAAATAACACCGCAGAATGGAAACATGCTCCTGGTAGAAAGCATCTCCCCGGAGGAAAGTATCAAGTTGATGGGATTGTCGGACCTTGCGGGAGTTACGGTGGAGTGTACTCCCCACTCCAGCCTTAACTCCAGCAAGGGCTTGATTTATGCCCCTCAGTTGATGGCTTTCTCTGAGGAGAGACTTTTAACAGAATTAAAAGACCAGGGTGTAATAAAGGTGGACAGGATGACGAAGAAGGTTGATAATAACAGAATACCTCAGCCTACCTTAATATTAACTTTTGACACCTTAAGACTTCCGGAATGTGTCTTTGCAGCCTGGTATAGGTTTAAGGTAAAGCAGTTCATCCCGAGACCCAGAAGGGTGTTTCATTGCCAGCATTTTGGACACACCCTACAATCATGCCGATCCAAATTGCAAGAAAATCCTGCAGTATGTGTCAACTGTGGAGAGGAATGAGCATGGAATGTGCACCAGGGAACCTAAATGTGTTCACTGTGGTGAGGGACATGCATCATCGTCTCAGCAGTGTGATATAATTTTAATTTACTAGAAAATGAAATACAAGCCATTAGAGTAATAGAAAGAACAACATTTAAGGAAGCACGAGAGAGGGCCAAAGCAAAGATTGTAAGACCCGGTCTAAGTTTTGCTACTGTAGTAGCAAAATTAAGAAATCAAAAGAAAGAGACAAATAAAAAAACCCAAGTTAGGAGCACAAATGTAGAATCAAATAAAGAATCATTAAAGAGACAGCTAACTGAATCATTAGAGTCAATTGATGATGAGAAAGTAAAGACAAGGTTCACTAGAACCAACAAGAAAGGCCCTAGTATGGAATTGGAAAAAATTGAAGTGCCAGTTGAGATACATCCTCCACCATCTGCCTCTTTGGAGGCAGGCCAGTGGTTGCTGGTCTGGTGCCAGCTTCTGTTGGTGCCAATTCCTCTTTGGAGGACAAACCAACAGATGCTGGTCCCCTGGTGCCAGTCCTCGCTGGTACTTCTGCCTCATCAGAGGCAGAGCTGGCTACTGCCAGCAATACAAAACACTCTCGAGGTGGTCTCTTTAGAGAACACCTCTGCTTTCTCCGTCTCGACAGAGATGGAGGGCAAAGAAACTAAAAAACCCTTCAGTGTCAAGGACACTGAAGGAAAAGATGTTGGCTCTATGAAGGCAACTCCACCCAAGAGGCCAACAAAGCCTTCCATTAAAATGCCTCCCCCTAGTAGGAAAAAGAGCTCTCCCAATCTTGTCAAAAGGAACCATAATATTGGTCCCAAACATAAATAAATTCACTTCCATTATTCAATGGAATTGTCAGGGACTGCGAGCAAAGTATGAGGAAGTCAAGCTTTTGATCTATGAGCACTCCCCTGTAGGGTTATGTTTGCAGGAGACCATGCTAGGTGAATATACACCTTGTCCTAGGGAATATGTTCACTATAGAACTAAATTTGATTTAGAGGTGGGAAATCATGGTGGATCCCTCATCTACATCCGTCGAGATGCTACACACTACCAAGTGAAACTAAATACTCCACTTCAAGCTGTGGCTGTAAGAATTGATTTAAGAAGGAAATATACTTTATGTTCCCTTTACATTCCACCCAATAGCCATGTCTCCCAAGAGAACTTGATATACTTGATGGAGCAACTACCAGAGCCATTTCTTCTACTTGGTGACTTCAATAGTAGACATCCATTGTGGGAGATGTAACATCAAATCAAAAAGGGAATATGATGGCATCTTTAATAGAAACTGAAGATATAGGTCTTCTTAATACTGGAGAACCTACTCATTACCACATTCAGACAGGCACCGTCTCCTGCATCGCGACCTTTCAATATGTAGCTCCAACTGCAGTGTTGATTTTAGTTGGAGAACAAGTGATGACTGGCATACCAGTGACCATTCTCCAATTGTGATCGACACCAATGATGGTCCACCTATCCCGAGATCACCACGGTGGTGCTTGGAGAAAGCAAATTGGAGAAAATTCAAAGATTTGAGTGAGTTGGAGGGGGATGCAAAAGATTTTCCAAGTGTAGATGATGCCATTGATCTACTCAATGGAACATTACATACTGCAGGTCTACAAACAGTGTAGGGCACGATTTCGAAAAGCCATGAAAGCTGCCAGAAGACAAGCATGGGGCCGGATATGTATCCTCTATTAACAGCAGAACACCAGTCTGTAGCATTTGGAAGAAAATAATAAAAATTCAGGGAGGGTAAATTTACACCCAGTCCTCCTCCAGTACTTAAATTGAATAATAATCATGTTACTGATGCCACAGAAATTAGTGATATGTTTTCTGAACACTTTGCTCGAGTCTCTGAAAAATCAGATAGTTCCCCAGGACATCATTTCAGAATGATGGAAGAACAACAGGTACTTGACTTTTCATCAAACAAAGCTGAATCATATAATATGCCTTTTTCTGAAAGGGAATTTGACTCTGCTTAGCTAGGAGCAAGAACACTGCCCCTGGTCCAGATGAGATTCCTTATGAAATGTTTAAACACATTTCAAAGAACACAAAACTTTTTACAATAAGTATTATCAATAGAATATGGGATGAAAGCAGCTACCCTAGCATATGGGAATTAGCTACCATGTTACCATTCCTTAAGCCTGGAAAAGATCCTCTCTCTGCAGCAAGTTACCGCCCCATTGCTTTAACATGTTGTTTATGTAAATTGATGGAAAAAATGGTAAATGTAAGACTGATGTGGTATCTAGAGCACAACAATATTCTAACGCCGTCTCAGTGTGGTTTTCGAAAAATGCACTCCACCCTGGACATCTTACTGCAACTCGAAGCCTCTGTCTGTGAAGCCTTTGCCTCCAAGCAACACCATGTGACAGTGTTTTTTGATATAGAAAAGGCATATGACACTGCTTGGAGACATGGGATTCTGAAGACTATGCATAATAGTGGTCTACGAGGCAAATTACCTTTATTTGTGAAATCCTTTATACATCGTAGGTATTTTAAAGTTAAAGTTGGCAGTACTTTATCAGAGAAAAAGTGCCAAGAAGAAGGTGTTCCCCAGGGTAGTGTTCTCAGTGTAACACTTTTTGCTCTGGCCATAAACAGTGTTGCAGCTGTCATTCCAAGAGAGGTTTTAAAGACACTGTTTGTGGATGACTTGTCAATATCCTTTGCTGCCACCCGGATGACTGTAGACAGAAAGAAAGCTACAATTAACAATAAATAAAATAGTAAGTGGGCTGAGAAACAGGGTTTTAAAATCTCTGTAAGCAAGACTACTACTGTCCACTTCTGTCGGATCAGGGGAGTGCATCCTGATCCAGACCTCTATTTGTATGGCCGTAGAATCCCATGTGTAGAACAAGCACACTTCTTAGGCCTAGTTTTTGACAGTAGATTGACTTGGGTCCCCCATATCAAACATATAAAAGCAAAGAGCCTAGAAGCTCTACACATCTTGAAGGTGCTTTCTCACACCAGTTGGGGAGCTGATAGAAATCTGTTACTAAAGCTTCATAAATCCCTAATCTTGTCAAAGCTGTCATATGGTTGTGAAGTTTATTCTTCAGCCTCCTCATCTAACTTGAGAATTTTAGATTCGGTGCATCATTCAGGTATTCGTATAGCCACAGGAGCTTTTCCGGTCGTCACCAATACCTAGTATGCTAGTTGATGCAGGAGAGATGCCCCTTGAACTCTATCGCCAGTCATCATTACTTAGGTACTGGTTTAGAGTGCAAAGACTCCCCAAATCTCTGGCATTTGCTGTGGCAAGTAGAAATATTTTTAACGGTTTTTATGAAAGTCATCCAAGGTATCCCACTCCTTTTAGCTATAGAATTAAAAAATATTTTAGAGGATACGAATATTAAAAAATTTCCCATTATCCCCTTTGTGTATCCCAGTACTCCTGTCTGGAGGTTACCTGATGTGAAATTCTGCAGGTACTTCAGTGGAGCAAAGAGGGATAAATCTGATGAGGAAATGAGGTCCATATTTTTAGAGCATGTATCAGAGCATGTAGATACAAGTTTTATATTTACTGATGGCTCTAAGTCCAATGCTGGCGTTGGATATGGGGTTTTTAGCGAATCTTTTAACCGAAGAGGTGCACTTCCTTCTGTTGCCTCAAACTTTACAGCTGAATTGTATGGCATCCTAATAGCACTGGAACATATTACAACACTCCCAGTTTGTAGCTATACAATATTTTGTGACTCCAAAAGTGCCCTACAGTCCCTGGAAGTCTTTAATACTGATCATCCCTTGGTGTTGAAGATCTTGCAGTGGATTTTTTTGCACCAAAATAGAGGCAGCATTGTTTTCATTTTGTTGGGTTCCCGCCCATGTGAACATATCGGGAAACGAAGAGGCAGACAAGCTAGCCAAATCAGCAGCGCAAACTTTGGTACCGAGAAAATGCCCTGTTCCATATCGAGATACATTCTATGATATATGGAAATCCATCCAGCAGTTATGGGTACTTCAGTGGGACAGAGTAGGCCCCAATAAAATGAAAGAAATTACTAGTCAGACACACCCTTGGAAATATGACCTAATACCAAGGAAGTGGGAGATTGTATTGTGTAGATTACGTATTGGCCATACGGGTTTAACTCATGGCTATCTGATGGATGGGGAGAATGAGCCCTTCTGTGACGATTGCTTAGTTCCACTAACCGTTAGGCATTTGCTGGTTGAGTGTCCCAGTCTGGTGGAACTTAGGAATCGTTTTTTAGGTTATAGTAGTGGAGCAGGGGGTAATTATAGCATGGCAAAACTGTTGGGAGAAAGCGCATGTATTAATAACATTATCTCTTTTATCAAAGAAGCTGATCTTCTCAAATATATCTGACAGCTGTGCTGTCTTAGTATATACTTTATTTTTTTTCTTTTTAATAGTTTTACTGTTATGTGATCAATCACAATTCTTTTTATCGGAATATTATTTATATTTTATCAGAAATTTAATTATTTTTTTATTTTTTTAAATCAACAAATTTATATATCTCTCATAAAGATAAAGTTATTTTGAATGTTGTATAATATATTATAAAAGTTAAAAGATCACATTTAGTATTCGGCGTCGGTGACCCTGGTAGTTGTGACGCCAGATAACTCTCAATCAATCAATCAATACGTGACACTTCTATATTTAAGAAAGAGAGCTTATTATCATTTTCATAATCAATTGTAAACTTGATATCAGGGTGGGCTGAATTGGCAAATTATAAGAAGGAATCAGCCCTGTCTCTGTCTCGAAAAAGAATAAACGTATCATCAACGTAACGGCAGTAAAAGAGAGGATGATTAGCTAGTGGGCAATTGTCCAGCAACCGCTCCTCCAGTTCACACATAAAAATATTCACAAAGACTGGGCCTAAAGGACTGCCCATAGCCATACCATCACTTTGTACATAGGACTTCCCATTCAAAATAAAGGCGGTGTCCTGCACTGCCAAAGTTAGAAGCCTCTTAAAATTGTCATAATTAAAATCATGAAACAAAACATCATTATTAGTAAAAATCTTGTTTAAAATAATTTGAATTGTTTCTTCTACAGGGATATTGGTGAACAAAGACTCTACATCAAGGCTAACCATAAAAAGATCCGAAACTTGAGACAATATTCTTTCTTTAAATTGTTCAGCGTTTTTAATAGTATAATTATTATGTCGGGGGCTCACGTAGGCTTCTTAAAGTCCGCATTGATTGCCACAGGGGGGTGAGTTATAGAACAGGTGTCCGGTTGTCTTCACCAGAATTCTCGAACATTCGAGAACATAAAAAAAAAAAATGCAAATTCAATATAAAATACAAACACTTTAAAATCATTACACGGGCTTCTTCTCCTCAAGAGCTTGCTGTCTCCGAATCGCTTTCCATAAAAACAATAGTTCCAAAATTAAACAATCAAACTACCGCTACCCCTCTTTACCTGGCATAACTATGTTTACTTGGAACCTTTCCTTCTTCTTCTGGTCACTCGTCTTCTTCCTTCCAATTGAAATGGTAATTTTCTTAGCATTGTAGTAGGTTTTCTATGAATTTTAAATGTATGTTAGTTATTAGGATGAGTCTTCTTATTATATTTATGTGTATTAATCCTTTTTACAGCCGTGATGATGGATGGGGCTGGACCCCGAAACGTCGCTTAATGAAGACTTTTTAAATTACCTGAAGACGTCTCCCTTGCTTCCTTGAGAATATATCTCGAACGACTGCTGTTTTCCTGTTTTACACACATATATATATATATATATATATATATATATATATATATATATATATATATACATATATATATGATAAAAGGAGCCCATAAAAACGCTAAAATATAGAAAGAAAGTACTATATTTCAGAAGAGAATGCTGTCTCTCTCTTCGGGTAGGTAAGGAAGAAAGAGACAGTAGTCTCTGAAATAATAGTACTTCCTATATTTTGACGTTTTTATGGGTTCCTTTTATTAGATGGAATTCTGTTGTAACAGAACATTTTTACCAATGTATATATATATATATATATATATATTATATATATATATATATATATATATATATATATATATACTATGTGTGTGGTGTTTGTGTGTGTTACTGCATGTTACACTTATACATTTTATACATACAAATATATATCTCCATGGTAGTTAGTGGGCTGAAAGACATGTAAGTTATCTTATAAAAGGCAAATGCAACTGTTTTATTCGACTCTTGTTCAAGAGGCTAATGACGAGGGCATTAGAGGTGAATTATTGGTACGTTTGATGAATGAAAGCCCTTTTTGACATTCCACTCGTCGACTCTCTTACCTTTTTGACGGCTCGTGGGGAGATGTCTCCGTCTGTCATCAGGATGACGCTGCACCATCTCTTGGACGTCATTCGCAACAGCTCCTTCAGACAGTCGGTTGCAGAGAGCAGCGTCTCCTTCTCGACCATTTGAGGTGGTCCTCCTAGTTAAGGTAAAAGGAAAAAAAAAAAAAAAGCTCCGTGGTTAACCCTTTCGGGCCTGGGCTAAGCTATAAGGGCCACCAGGTTACTCATTTCTGTTGCCGATGTTTAATGATGATCAGGCAAAAAAAAAAAAAAAAAACACACACAAATTATCAGAAAATGACGGACTGTGTTAGCTCAACTTCACTAAAAACTAATATGTCAAACTGATGAAAAATGTAAAACGCAATGGTAGATTTTGTCAGGAAAGCGAAATGCATAAGTACTTAACGTTCCGATGGAAATGAATAATGTCTGGAGAATTTGGAAAAACTGAAGCTACGATTATTTTTAAATCAGTCAAACGTCCAGATTGAATAGCTACCCAGAAAGATTACGGAATCTAGCTTAAATACTTTTAAAGGTCATTTTAAAAAAATCACGCTGTAGACAGTACTCTTAACCTTGAGAGTTTACGCAAAAAAGGCGTGATCCGACCTCTAGCTTACTTCGGGGCGTTGTTTCACCAACGAAAAGAGGCTATATTTTATTAGAAATGATTGTTCTATACTGTTTACCATGCACATAATTTATGTTTCACATTTTCATTCTAATAAATATATCATAAATATCCTCTCCTAAAATTCCTGTATCTTTAACCTAACGTCAAAGACCTTTTTCAGCCCTTTTTAGGCTTTCTATAGGGCTTTCCTAACCCCCCAAAAAAGAACATCGACAACAGCAACAACAAAGCAGTTTGTAAGCTTACTCCCGGAGTAAGCAAAACCTGTTCAATAACTGAATTTTTGGTATTTCTAAACAGTAGTGTAGAAGGACTACGGTAACTGACTGCCACATACCTGCGCTGGCAAACTGTATCAGAAGGAGACTCGCGAATGCTGACCACGAAAGTAGAGCCTTGGCCGTCATACCTGTGATGCAGACATCAAACGAATACATTCAGTAAATTTAAAGTCAATATTTGATAAAAAATAAATGAGAATTTTTTTGTCATAAGGATAGTTAAGTAGGCGTTTCTCTAAGTCAATATTTGATGCGACACTTTTGGACGAACGAAAGGCGATTCTTTTTGAGGGGTCATGAGGTTAATTAAATAGGCATCTCAGAGGATTATTTAAATACTACACTCGTTGATGCAGACTTTTTACACATATGTAATTTGTCGGAAGTATGTCCCTTTTGTAGTCGATTCCGACAGCCGCCGGAGCGTTCCGCATTAAAACGAGATTCACGACGAGATACGGTGTCGGTCGAAGAAGTCCATGATGGTGCTTATTCCTTTCACATTGTAGGCGGTTGTTACTCGACTGCCGTCGTCCGCAGCGACGAACGATTTTTTTGAAGTTGCGATGTGAAACTCTCGTACTGCAGGATACTGTAACAGGTTCCATTAATCAGCCTGCAAGTGAAATTATACTTGTCACAAGGGCAAAGTAAATTCAGACGACATCCAAATACAGGGGAGGGGAGAGAGCCATTTAGACCAGACTTAACCCACATGAATTCGCTGATATTTTGGAATTCAAAAGAGTCAGCTGTACAAACTTTTTTATCCATGGCATTAACAATGAGTGAACCTATCCAGGTCTATGATGACTGTAAAAATATCCATAATTATAAAAAATAAACAGATATCAATACGAATCCCAAAGAAAATTCGATATTACTGGTAGTAAATTACTAGACAAAGAAGTGGAAAACGGAGCTATTTGTAAGATTGCCAGGCAAAATAAGAGTTAATGAGAAGATTTATCATGATCCTGTATTTCTCTATGCTAACTGAAATTAAGTTGTGATAAAATCTGATCCTATGTGCCCCTAACAAAAGTTTCATATTCAATTTTCTCGCGCGCATCCTCTGAGGTTAATTTTAAAAACTTTATTAATAGGTAGGAGATGCAACGAAAAAACCCACTATGTAACTAATTTCTAAATAAACTTTGGGTTTTTCAAGAAAATGTGACATTTTCCCATGAATGTTTTTACTTGAATTGTAATAGGCTAATGTTGCAAGTAAATATTTCATATACATATCTTGATACTTCTAAATGTCTATGAGGTTCAGAAAAAATTAATTCATTTTGTTGTTATAGAAATTCTATTTGCTTATTTTGTTATTAATTTTAAAATGATTGCAACTCCTTAACTAAAGTTGCATTGCATATACGGATAGACACGTCTGCCTTGCCCATGAGAAGTTCGGGCTAAGCATTCCTTTCTCCAGTCAATCTGCTTCGCAAGCAGAGACGACACACAGATGAAGCCTGTGTAAGCAGATTATTGAGGTTAAAAGGAACAAATGCTGATACGGCAAACGCGACAGACCTTCTAGAACTGATGACGTCGTCACCAGCTTAAGAGTTACGTTACTTGCTGTAAGAGATACGACTTTAGTATTTTCAAATGATATTTTTTTGTTTTAATTCTCCACCCGCATGAGAATAATGTCTGAAAAAAAAAACAGTACCAAAATTGAACAATATATTAGTTTCATGTTGGAATTATGTTAAATTAAATATTCCTTATTCAAACTAATGAAAAAGGTTTCCATACAAATTCTATATATATTATTAGCCCTGTATAAGATTATTCGCATAGATATACATTTTTACTTCTAGACTTCCTGACTTTAAAATCTCTTTTATTTTATTTTATTTTATTTATTTATTATTATTATTATTTTTTTTTTCATTGACTACGAATATAAATCACCGGGACAGACAATATGTCAGTAGGTTTTGATATGTGTTTGAACTTTTAGCTTATTTGTCATTACTAAAGCGTTAAGTTAGAGTTCAAATCTTTACGCATATATATTTGGATATTTAATTAACCTATGGTTACGTTTTGCTTATTGATTTTATCGTGATTCCTTTTTTATTATAATTTGTAACCCTTCCGACTTCTTACGGAGTGTATTATATTGACTCCACTTGTATCCATATTTATTTTATTTTTTTATATTTATTTATTTATATATTTTTTTATATATATTTGATAAATTAATGGTTGGCTTGAATATGTGGAAAAGTGTTCTAGCGGCGTACCATATAAGGCTACTTGCGGCATCAATTCTATAGATACAAGATATAAATGATAAAGGTATTTAAAACCGCGAGAACCGCTATAATCCAGTTCGGATCCAATATCACGAGTTGTAACTCGTAAGACATTGACACTTCCTATTTAATTATCCGTTATTCTACCAAACCGATTGACTCTGGGTGATAAAATATATTATTGGTTTTCTTAATGGAAAGGAATTCACACGAGTTAAGGAGATTATTGATTTACACCACCCGAGTCAGATTATCATGTGTTGAATTCCATGTTTACTGATTTAGCACTCATAAATATTCCTAATGCACTCAATTGCGGTGTTTGTTTTTAGTGCTATTACTTCTATATAACGTGTCAAGGAACTATTAACACTAAGAAGTGTTTATTCCCTCTGTCAGACTCGTAATTCTGTTAATAATTCTAAGTATATTCTTTCAAGGATTGATTTGGCACAGGATAGGCCCCTAAACTGACAGGTGTCTTAGTGTATCCCTTGTTTTCATGACACGTGTTACAATTAGTTATGTGCTTTTTATATCTGTAAGCATCGTAGGCCAGTAAAACAGTGATTTGGCTTTCTGTGACATAGTAGGGAACCCTGGATGACGGAATGCAACCAGTTTATGACGATTGGTATGAAAGAGATTATTACTACTACCTGGTCGTTAGTCATCTGCTGTGTTCTTCGGGTTTTCCTCGTCACGGACCTACATATAATATTACATTTGATTACATTATTCTGATACACATACTTTAAATATACTTTTGCTTTAGGGTTTCTGCTCGAAGTGTTTATTGTTTTTGCTTAGCCGCTGACCTTGTTTCCGTTCGAAGTGTTTATTGTTTGGTGTTTATTGCTGCTGACTCTGTTTCCGTTCGAAGTGTTTATTGTTTTGGGTTATGTCTGTTGACTCTTGCTTTGTTCAGTTTGTAACAGTTCTGCGCTCCGACCCAGATATTCAATGCTCGCGATCTCTTGGGTTAAGGAATTTTCTAGTTTAGATACGGTTTTAACAATAGGCACGGATGTTTCTATATTTTTTAGTCTAATTAATGGTTCTTTGCAGTATGGTGCGGGATTGCGGGATAATGTGTCAGCTATGATAATTGCTTTCCCAGGTAGATATCTTATCTTGGCTCCAAAGACCTGAATGATCATTTGTCACCGAGTTCCTTTTGGACTGTGATTAAAGCCTTTGAAAAACTCGGTAAAGGACTCATGTTCAGTAAGGACTTTATCAGGATAGCCATAGATTATGAACTTAAAATGTACTAGTGAGTTAAAGATACCTAGCCCTTCCTTGCCTATTACTGCATATTTACTTTCAAAGGGCTTTAGTTTACGTGAATAAAAAGCAATAGGGAAGAACTGTTTATCATATTACTGAAGTAATACCCTCTTACCCCTTGGTCTGAGGCGTCTGTTGCAATAAAAAAAAAAAAAAAAAAAAAATTCCTTATTTAAATCAGGGATTTTTAAGTTAGGTGAGCTGCATTATTCCGCTTTTAAGATATCGAACGCCTGTTGATGCTTTTTTGACCATAATCAATCTACGCTCTTCTTCGTAAGATCTGTTAAAGGAGCTGTCATGATTGAAGAGTTACATATTTACATACGATTGTAATACCCACTACAGCGCAAAAGTGCTGTATCCCCCTTTTACGTTAATAGGTACCGGAAAGTTATGAATAGCCGACACCTTACCATGGACTACTTTAAGACCTTGACTAGACACATAAAACCTAGATAAACATGTTCGGTTTTTTTAAAAAACTCACATTTAGATATTTTACTCTGAGATTATTTGTCTTTGTCTCTGTAGCACTAGCTCTAGTTTATGTGAATGTACTTCTAAGGTATTAGAAAAGATTACAAGATCATCCATATAGGCATGTAGGTTATCCCCTAAAAGTCTCCAAACACTATATTGTAATTGGGGCGCAACGTAAGCCGGAGGCATACGTAAAAATTGATAATGTCCCCTGAGTGTGCTGAAAACGGAGTATGAGGTACAATCACTTAGGTAATGGTATCTGGTAAAAGCTTTTAAGTAAGTCCAAGCTGGTGAAAAATTTATTCTAACCTAACAGAGATAAGATGTCGTCGGTACATGGCACTGGAAACTATCGGGAGTCGTTTCCTTGTTTAAGCGACAGAAATCTACGCAGATACGCCAAGTCCGATCTTTTATGGCATGACGTTTGAGGGAAAATTATATGGGCTTATTTGATTTCCTAATGGCTCCTATTACTAACATTTTTCAACTGCGTCATTTACCTCTATTTTGAAATTTCAGTGAGAGTCTATACGAAGGTACGTATATAGCTTTATGTTTGTCCTTAGACCGTATTTTGTGTTAGATTACATCCGTCTTTTTCCCCAGAGATCACTCGCTAGTGGAGAAACTGCCTGGTATTCAGATAATAGAAAAAAAAAATTTTCTGCTGAATCACCTCTGCTTGAATGACTTTACGGATATTACTTTAGATAGATTATCAGAGAGATTCATCTACGACTGATTGGGCGTGATTAAAAATTAGCAACAATAAAAGAAATGCGATATTTATGTGTATAGGTTTTTTTTGGATTACTATATTAACTTGTTGCTGCGAGTCAACCGTGTCTAGGGCTTTGTTCGCGGAAATCGTTATATTTCAGAGTGTCGGGAAGGATTAAAATTTCATTTCCCAGCAAAGTCTTTTTACACGCACTAAGACATTCGAGGGTGCATGTTTCTCGAGATTTTGCGTGCAAACTGCGACTGCGGTTGTGGGAGAATTCTGTTGGGTCATTTGAACAATGTTACGATTTATGAGACAAATGTATAGTTCCTCTATATAAGTTATTATTTGATTAACTGTCTCTTTTTGTTCAAACGGATTTCAATATGTTTGAAGGTTTATAGGATTTTCATTTGATAAACACGCCTTATTTTGCAGGATGTAAGATAATATTTTGTATACCCCTAGATGAATCTTACAATTACACTAGATACAGATCAATGTTTTTTATAACTATAGAGGTATCTGTAAACGCTCGCTTATCCGGACTTCTCATTAGGGAAGTTCGAACAACAGACGGTGAGTCCGTAAATACAGGATATTACGTGTACTAAAGGAATAAACAAGATATTCTAATTTTTACGGCGCGTACAGTCGGGCTTTATCCACCACTACTTATAATAACTTACGTATTAAAAAAAACGAAAACCTGCTCTGATTACTTTATACGGTCGTTTGATGCATAGGGAAATTCCTTTTTAATTTTTCCAACATCGCTCTCCCTTTCCGCTGAAGTCGCTTAAATGGAATGTGCTTTGCTTGCTACACTCGGCAGTTTTAACTGACCTTGACCGCTTGACTGGATGACATAGTACCCAAGTGCTTAAGCACGATTTGTTTGTTTCTGAAAGGGCTACTGTTTACCTATTTCTTTTTGTAATAATTAGGATCCTTCTCTTTATTACCATCGGCAACGTATTGTGTGTTTTTAGCATTCCGTTGTTGGTTACGTGTAAAGCAACGAACATATGA
>NC_061104.1:6224540-6239540 GCF_015104395.2 Macrobrachium nipponense
AGACAACCTTCCATTCGGACCTATCGTTTCATGTGCTGGAGCTTTTAATTACAAAATTTCTAAATGGTTAGCTGGCCTCCTTTCCCCCTTGTTAGGGACTTTTTCTCCCAGTAACATTAAGCATTCGGAAGATTTTTGTCACAAATTCAGAGAAGCACATATACCACTTCTCAACATAAAACTTGTAAGCTTTGACGTAGATTCCCTGTTCACAAAAGTACCAGTACATGACGTTCTTCAGTTTTTTGAGGAAAAAATTATCCCCTTATTCAGATCAATTCCCATTGGCGCTTGAGAAAATAATAAAGTTAGTTGAATTATGTGTCTCTAATAACGTATTTTCATTCGGGAATCATTCTATAAGCAAAAATTCGGGTGTAGTATGGGTAGTCCTTTAAGTCCTGTTTTAGCCAATCTGTACATGGAATACTTTGATACTACAGTAATAAATGCAATAAAACCCAAAAACATAATATGGATGAGATATGTACATGATATGCTAACATTTTGGGATAATAGATGGGGCAATTTTAATGAATTCTTTTCAAAGTTAAACGCATTAGTGCCCAGCATCAAATTTAAAGTTGAATGGGAAACGGACAACAAAATTCTTTTCTTGATGTTTTAATAATCAGAGACACGACAGAATACAAATTTACCATATACAGAAAACCAACGTTCTTACTTTCATACATTCACTACTTCAGCTTCATGACATTTCTATCAAGATAGACGTAGCCAGCAACCTATTCTTAAGAGCCTTACGAATTTGTTCCCCAGATTTCCTGGAAAAAGAATTTGAACTAATTCCTAAGCAGCTTTCGTCTTTAAGGTATCCTGACCATATAATTGAGAAAGAAATTCACAAAGCAAACGTAATTTTCAACCGACCACCTCAAGACAAGACCAGAGACACACCCAACAATAAAATAAAAATTCCACACCTGGACAGGATTAAGACGGTGACCCAGACCCTCGGAAAATCTAACCCTTTTGCATTTACTTACCTAAAGACCCTAGTCAAATCCCTGATTAACGTCCAACAAAAGACATCCCCCAAGGACACAGGCGTTTACGAAATCCTATGCCTGGACTGTGACCAATCTTACGTTGGATTTACAGGAAAATCACTTCCCCAGAGATTAATACAACACAAACGGTCAGTTAGGTATGGACAACAGAACTCAGCTATTTTCAACCATATAAATGAACATAACCATAGAATAAACTGGAATTTGTCACGTATAATTTATATCAGCAACTGCCGGTACAAGAGTCAAATGATGGAATCGGCCTTAATTAAAGAGAGGCAGGTAATGAATATCTCAAAGGGAGCATGAGACTCAGATATCATCGACAAGGTTTTCATTCAACCAATGCTTAAGAAGATTAAAGGAAGATTATCAGCGGGAGTGACCTAAAATAGCTTACCTGTGGATGGACATCTTGGTATAAATACCACCTTTTCTGTAACTTTTCTCATTCATCTACCAGAAGAGGGAGACAGCAGTCTCTGAAATATAGTATTTCTCTCTTTAAATTTTGGCGTTTTAATGGGCTTCTTTTATTAGGTTGAATTCTGTTATAACAGAACATTTTTACCGGTCATATATATATATATATATATATATATATATATATATATATATATATATATATATATTGTAAGTTCTTTTGAGGGAGTTGACCTTCACCCTCTCTGCCCGCCCCCCCCCAACCTTCTTAGCTGCGACCTACCTCTAACCATCATGTATAAAATTCACTGGCCAAGTCGACAGCGAAGTAATATATCACGTATCACAATCAAATACCACATGTTTATAAGAATTCTGATCTTTATCTAAACTACGCGCAAGCCCTATTCTATAAATAAAGTAAATCGATCATGAAGAATAAATCATAAAATGATTGTAAATACAAAAGAGGAAATACACCTGAAATAGCGTAGAATATTCCTTGCCTCGGCAGCGCCAAACTTCGATTTGGCAGGACTGACCATTTACGCTGTCAAGCGCTGACTAAAAACCGCTTGCTGATGAAACAAAGACGTACGTACTCTCATTGCTTGGCCCTCGGCAGTAAATTGATGGTGACGAAGGCTGTCATTGGCTGCTTGTGTTCAGTTGCGCAACGCATGCGAGAGAAATGACAGGGTGAAACCAGCAATTGACAAACTCGCTCATATTCGGTAATACGGACACTACTACTTTAGTTTATCGTCATCATAAACAACGGATTCATCAGGAATGTTAGATAAAGTCTCTTTTGCGTAACGCATTTATAGCACAAATGTTATTAATAGCGATTTACAACTTAGCGATCACGTGTACAAAATTTCCACTCCTTATGCCAGGAAAAAAAGTGAAGTTTATAATAACATACAAAAGAATTATGACTTTGAATTACAAATATCATTACTTAAGGTCACATAAATTTTGAAGGACAGTTTGCTACTGATGCAATACCTTCTTTCTTTCCACGCGAGAAAGGCCAGAATGGGTCAGTTCCCCAACCTGTCAGTTCCATACGCAAAGAAATTAAAAAGTAAATGAAAGTATGAATTACTTTTGAAAACAAGATTTCGGAAACGAACAAAAAACGCTTTTTGAAATTTAGGTTAAAATTACAACGTATTGAAATGCTTGATAATTTGAAAACATTCGTAATGAAGGTATAATATAGAAATATGTTATGAAAAACCTAATTTTCTATTAGATATCCATTCTATAGACGCCACGTACTTTCCCGAAACTCAGACCAAAGTATGTCTTCCTTTTCTGTACTTATACAGTAGAAGAAACCTATTCATATGGAACAAACCCACGGAGCCACTGACTTGAAATTCAAGCCTCCAAAGAATAATGTGGGGAGGCGCGAACTCTTGATATCTGAGTGGCATTTTAAGACACGAACCACTATACCAGCGACCAGTATAAGTAGCTGGTTAATGCCAGTAACATCTTTGCATGTTGGACTTCAGGTTGCAAATTTTTAAAAAGCGGAATCAGGTTTGTATAATTTCCCGGAGACGCAGATTGGACAGATGCATTTTTAAAAGTACAAGCATGAATACCTGGGGCATGGTCACGCGTTGGCTGCGTTATTAGGTTACTATTTGGACAGGTCATTTAAAGCAGTGACGTTGGAAGTGAATATGCTACAATTGATCGAGTTTGAAAAGAGTCACGTTTGCCAGAAAAGTCCAATTCAGTTGATTTATATAATGAGCTCAGTACATTAAATTAATAAAGATGTTAATGATATATTTAGGTAAACTTTATAATCACTAAATTGACCAGTAGCGTCAAGTCATAGCATATCACAAAATTCATGCAATACTTTGCCTTTTTAAAAGGAACTTATTATTATAACCTCCATCGACGTCTCGGTTGTTTCACATTTTTTTCCTGAAAGTCTTGAATCCGAAAGGGGAAGTGAATGAAGGAATCTATAGTTTTCTGTCAAAGAAAACTATTAAGATGGCTATTTGTGTGTCCGTCCTCCCCCAGATCTTAAAAATTACTGAGGGTAGAAGGCTGCAAATTGGTATGTTGGTCATCCATCCTTCAATCGTCAAACTTAACAAATTTCCGCCTTCTATCGTCAGTAGGTTTTATTTTATTGAAGGTTAAAGTTTGCCATGATCGTGTGTCTGGTACAGCTATAGATGCCAACAATACAGGCCACCCACCACTGGGCCATGGCTGAAAGTTTCATGTACAGCGGCTGATAGTTTCTTGGGCTTTGGCAGAGATTTTCATATAACATTATACACAGAAAACTCGATTGCGCCGAAATAACTTCTGTGTATTTTTTACTTATACTTTATATATGTAACACACACACACCGTGGAAAGAGTGGCTTGTTTTGTTAAACTGATATATACTGAACCATCATTTCCCTGATGCGAAAGCAGAATGACTGATTAACATTTACAAAGTGACTAATCATCGACAACGAAGCATTTTTCGTATCAATAGGTTTTGCTATGAATTTTTCTTATTAAGTAACATTTCACTCAGTCCATTTTACATTGTTCATACCTTCACTCGTGACATCTACAAATTTAACCATAAAATAATCACACCTTTTGGAGAAAACCAGGTTACTAGCCAGCTTTGAAACTACTCCTAATAACCATGAAAAAATAAACAATGAATAAGAAAAACCTTTTTCGTCCTCACCACGGCTCAACAAAAAACAGAAAACCTTGTACTACAATGAGTACAGGTAATTCTCATTCATGAAGAAACCAGCAAGAACTATAAATCGTATTGCGTAAGTTAATTTGACGCTTGTACGCTGGCTAGTCTATAAATCTAACTAGACTTTGCCGAACCCAACAGGAAATAACTGACCTAAATTTGGTTCAGCTAAAGATTTAAGAAAGTATTCATGATGTCCTTGACTTAGAATGTCCTTTGTTTCTTCTCAATGGCTCCGCTGCAAAGATAAATTGCCTTTCCTAAAGCTGCTGAGAAATCATTGGTATGATTATGTTTTTGGTCACTGGATGCGGCGACTACACCACCCACATTTTGAAGGTGCAACTATAGTAGATTCACATCAACCTTGCATTTGACGTCTAGGCCAGACTTTTACGACGCTCCTGATTCGCTGTTGATAAGCCAATCTCAGGGCTGGAAACGCTCAGTCTCTCTCGAGAGTTCACATAGGCAGGATGTATGTTCCACCTCTCCTGAGGGATACTTTTGAAAGACGTAAATCTAAAGAGAGGTGGAACATACATCCTGCCTATGTGAAACTCTCTCGAGAGAGACTGAGTTTCCAGCTCTGTGATTGGCTTATCAACAGCCAATTTCTTCAAGTGTAATTACTCCAACCTTGGTTGTCACTAAGTAGTGCACTTTCTCGGGTCCCGTTTTCTGTGGATGATTGACTCCGGCCTACGAACATCATCAGTCCACCCAGCTGTAGAAGTGTACCAAATAAGTGCGAGAATCCTGCAGTTTCACCTACAAACGACTTGGTGGGTAACCGGAGGACTGTACCATCCCTTCCAAAGGTGTATGGTGAATTATACATACATATATATATATATATATATATATATATATATATATATATATATATGTGTGTGTGTGTGTGTGTGTATATATATATATATATATATATATATATATATATATGTTATGTATGTATGTATGTATGTATGTATGTACAGAGACAAATGCGAAAGCAAACTATGAGTTATCGTAGACATCAGTAGTGCTTAGGGTGGACACTATAATTCAGAAACCTTGGTAAGACGCATGTCGATCAAATATTCAGTCCCGCCCATGCAAAATTGCTTCTTGTCTGCAACGGGTCTCAAAATATTCATTGCTGCGAAATATGAATTCCCAGCTTTTGACAAAGGATCTGTACATCGTCCAATTATGATGAAGAAACGCAAAAGCAAATTGCAAGAAATATCGTAACCTACCGAGTGCGCCTACATCATCATTGAAGTAGGTCATTGCTTGCGTTGATGACATTCCAAGATGATTAACAGGTTTGATTAGCAATCAGTAGTAATGCCGAGAGAATTGACGCATTTTTCCATGAAACCTTGTGTAGTAAAAGTGACATTTAAGTGTTTCGACAAAACCGACAATAAATATAATCTCCAGCTAGTTGTTCATTGCAAAATTTATATTTTCTTTTATTGCTGAAAATCTCTTCACTTGTTGCCAATTACTTGTCTCCTCTTCAGCCAAATTCTCGAAAAATTCTGCTGAAAACCAAAAAAACCAACAGGTATAAAAAAACAAAATCCTTTTGGATGGAAGTCAATGACGAAGTAACAAAGCAACTCCCTAGGCACTAAGTGAACAACGGCTGGAGAAAAATAAGTAAAATTCTCGACAAAGAAAATGTCCAATTTAGAAAACTAACTTCGGAATTCATTGGTGCATGAAATAATCATTTACCTTAATTTGTGCTTCAAGCGTTCGTTGCACGACAGGCATTGTTAGCCACGCATATCTTTACTGCCGTAAAAATTGACGACCTTAACGTCATAATTATAGATGTCATCAGCACCGTGAACGAACTGGATTTCGTTACTTTGTATAAAGACGAGTCACATTATTCCGTGTCACTGGGTCCTAAACTCACTACCGCCACGGCCATCATTAACATCGTGGTATTCATATTAGATTTTCCGTTTACTGGAACAGACGATGAGGTGTACAATGGTTTAGGTGCTCATCTATAATTCCCTTTTCCTGCTACTGTTTTAAGAATCTATTACTGTCAGACCATTCCAGTCTTTGAGCCAGTTACCGTGGTAATTGTCTGGGAGTCCAAGTTCCAGTCTCTTCCATGTCAATAGGTGTTCTTGAAGTATTTGTAAAATTCAAATCCATCAATATGTTTCTCGTAGACGTTCGTTCCGATATCTGCAAAATAATGCCTGAAATAGTTGAAGCTATTTAAGTTGGTTGATAAGTCCAGAGGTCTACACCAGGCCTCTCAAACCTTTTAGCACATTGTTACCCAAACAGGCCGCCCTGAGCGATGGCCCGTGCAGGCAAAAGGCCAACTTAATTTGAAACTAACAAATCTTCATCGAGTTAATGATATTATCAAGTATCAATTAATGTTCGTCGACCCAAATATGACTGGAATATCAGTGTTTCGTTCTTCGACCTGTCAAACTTTGTCACAGACAAACATAAGAAATATTAAGATATAAAGGGAAATTCCGTAGTTAATGGCCATATTCTCGGACAGGACCTGAATGACTAATGTGAATTCTGAGACCAGTAAGTGTCACGTACATATACACATACGTATCTCTAGGAATTCCGAAACCAATACTAAATTCAATTCCAGGAGCAAAGGGTGCCATACTTTCTGTATCCAAATGCAAGACTGCTGCTTCTAACCTATACTCTGTTTTTTCCATCTGTCCATCCGCCTGTGGTGTTTTTGTATGGTAACACTGCGTCCCGGGCTTTAGATAGTTACATTCAGCTTACATTCAACGATTACAATAATATCCTATTTAGAATATTAACGGTGTAATTCGCATACAATAAATTATTAAAACACTTTTCAGTTGCAAATGTACACCCAGATATCCTTTTATTTACCTAAAACTTACACATAGCGTAACTATCTAAAGCCCGGGACGTAGTGTTACCATATAAAAACACCACAGGCGTATGGACAGATGGAAAAAAAAAAAAAAAAAAAAAAAAAAAAAAAAAAAAAAAAAAAAGTATAGGCATTGGTTCTAGCCTGGAAGAGAGCTGTCTTAATTTCATTCCCGAATTTGGATAAAAGGTTTTATCGGGGAACGTGAAAAAACTGTTTTGAAATCGGAAGGTAACGGTTCATTACATTTTAACAAATGTCGCTCATTTCCTCGTATTTTGAAGGTATGTAATACTCGCTACCCTCGGAGAATGCAGTTCATTGCTTTCTCTGGCAATGGCTCTGTATGTCTACACAGACGTTTTACTCTGAATATTGTACAGTGCAAAACACAAAGAAAAACAATTAATGTTTGTGAAGCTGTGATGTCTAGAATTTGTTCATGTTGTCAAGGTTCAAGTTAAATCCACAAAATTAACAATAGGTTACATTGAAAAAACAAAACAATTACATTTAATTAACAAAACTTAACATATCAAAACATTACCAATTAATTAACATAACCAACATAATAAACTAAATATTCTGCCCAATACCAAATCCAAAATATCATATGGTATAATAACCGTACTCACAATGATCAGAGAAGTTCTTAACAAGCGCTTACGAGGCAGGAGCTGGGACGAGACACACAGGTGGCAAATAAGCCAGAGCGAAGGAAAACGTGTGGGGGGGATGGGGAGAGAAGGGGAGTAAGGAGAACGAGACAGGAGGGGGAATCAGAAGGTAAGTTTTACAAGGATACTGGAGAGCTACATTTTAACTTAATTTCAAGATTTCGTACTTATTACGAAAGAAGGTTACCATTAGTTATTTATTTAGGTATATACAATATGTACACGGATCCGTTTACTTAATGAAGAAAGCCGGTACTTGACATCTCCTCCCCGCTGAAGAGATCGTAACCTATGAAGGTACGATATTCCCTGGTACGGGTGTTCTTGACAGTGCATCAGCTATACGATTGTCTTGACCACGAATGTGCTGAACACTGATATTGAAGTTTTGCAAGTAGAGAGACCATCTTAAAATTTTCTGGTTCACATTTTGAGCTCTGTTCAAGAAGACGAGGGGGTTGTGGTCGGTGTACACAGTAATGGGGTTATTTGTGGAAACGTAGACTTCATATTTCTGCAAGGCTTGTACTATAGCTAGGAGTTCTTTCTCCACAGTAGATAGCGACCTTTGGTGCTTCTTCAACCTGCATGAATAGTAAGACACAGGGTGAAGCAAGTTCGTTTCAGGCTTCTCTTGTAGGAGGACAGCACCAACACCGTAGTCACATGCATCTACCTGGAGAACAAAAGGTTTTGAAGGATCAGGAGTTGTTAATACTGGTTTACAGCAAAGTAGGCTTTTGATCTGTTTGAAGGAGTCTTGACAAGATTCATCCCATACGAATTTAGTCTTGGTACTAGTCAAGTTTATCAACGGATGAGCTACATTACCGAAATTCTTGCAAAATCTACGGTAATAGGAGGCCATTCCAATGAATCTCATTACTTCTTTTCTGTTTGTAGGTACGGGATAATTTAATATAGCTTCTATGTTAGTGGTTTTAGGCAAGATTTCCCCGCTTCCAATAACATGTCCCAAGTACTTTACACGAGCTTTAGCAAAGTTTGATTTAGCAAGATTTATTGTCAAACCCAACCTTCTAAATCTATCAAGAAGTGCTTTAAGTTTACAAAGATGTTCCTCCCATGTGTCAGATACTACAAGAATGTCATCCAAGTAACCGTAAACCCCATCCAGATCTCTTATGACATCATTTATCATTCTCTGAAATGTGGCAGGTGCGTTGCACAGACCAAAAGGAAGTCTTTCATATTGGAACAACCCAAAGGGAGTAATAAAGGCGGACATCTCCTTCGCTCTCCCTGACAATGGGACTTGATAATAACCCTTCAGCATATCGACTTGGGTTAAATATTTAGACTTACCAATGGAGTCCAGTATATCATCAATACGTGGCAGGGGATAACTGTCTTTTATGGTTACCGAATTTAATTTTCTATAGTCTGTACATAACCTGACCTTACCATTAGACTTGGGCACTAGTAAGCAAGGAGAAGCCAAGGAGACTTGCTAGGCACAGCAAGTTTATGCTTCAGTAGATACTCGACCTCTTCTTGCATTACCTTCCGTTTTTCAAAGTTGGTTCGATAGTAGTTTTGTCGTATAGGACGAGTTCCTGGCAATAACTCAATGTCGTGAGAAATAACACTGCATTCTCGGGGATTATCACTGCATACATCTTCATACTGTCGTAGCAGATTCTTAATATCACACGTTGCTCCTCATTTAGGTGCTGTAGATACTGCGGAAGAGATTCTAAGATTTCTTTATTAGAAAAGTCAGCCCAAGATGGATTTCATTTAGGCCTAAAGAATTTACATCCTTAAAGGTGGTGGACTTTTGTTTTACAATATCTGTGTCTCTGGAACAAAATAGAGCAGCAGAGGAATCGGCATGATATTCTTTAAGCATATTGACATGGACTAACTGAGTGCTTTTACGTCTATCTGGAGTTTTTATGATATAATTCTGATTATTTAAACGTTTCTGTATAACATAAGGGCCAGAAAACTTACTTTTAAAAGGAGAACCAGTAATGGGATAGAAGGCCAAGACTAAATCTCCCACATTAAACTTCCTATCTTTACTGTTTTTATCATACCTAATTTTCATCTCTTCTTGATTTTTACACAAGTTGTTTAAGGCAAATTTATGAATCTTATTAATATTTCCCTTTAATTTCTGTAGGTACTGACTCACTGTTATAGCCTCTACGTTATACTTGTCAAGTAACTTATCTTTAACTACTTGTAAAGGACCACGTACTTTACGACCGTATAGCATTTCAAAAGGGGATACACCTAGAGACTCAGAAGGTACTTCCCTAATTACAAATAGTAAATAGTCTATGCCTTCATCCCAATCAGATTCAGATTCAATACAAATTTCCTAAGCAACGACTTTAAAGTCTGATGATGCCGTTCTAATGCTCCCTGAGATTCTGGGTGATAAGGAGATGAGAGACACTGTTTTATACACAACTCATTCAGAGTTTTCTGAAAAACATCACTAGTAAAATTGGTACCCCTATCACACTGGATTTCCTTAGGAAACCCGTAAGTTGTAAATACTTTGAGTAAGTGGTTAAGAACATTTTTAGAGGAAATATTCTTGACTGGAAGTGCAATAGGAAATCGTGAGGTAGGGCACATTATAGTCACAAGATATTGATTACCTTT
This sequence comes from Macrobrachium nipponense, assembly GCF_015104395.2. Lineage (NCBI taxonomy): Eukaryota > Metazoa > Arthropoda > Malacostraca > Decapoda > Palaemonidae > Macrobrachium > Macrobrachium nipponense. The sequence continues at coordinate 6,234,963 of NC_061104.1, forward strand.
CTTTGTCTTAGGCAGTGGACCTACACAATCTAGGATAATTCGATGGAAGGGCTCATGAGGTACAATAATAGGATTCAAAGGTGCCTTTGGTATAACCTTATTAGGTTTACCGGCAATTTGACAAATATGACAATGTTTAATGAAATTTACAACATCCGCCTTCATTTTAGGCCAGAAAAAATCATATGCTAAGCGGTTGTAAGTTTTAGTAATTCCAAAATGTGAATAAACATTATGAGCGAGCTCCAATAAATCTTTACGTAAATCATGAGGGACTATTAACTGTTCTCTGTCACTCCAGGTTTCATCATTCCCAGCCTAGGAGGTCTATATAACCTGAAAAGTACATCATCCTTAAAGTAATATCCAGGTACCTTTTCCATTCCTTTCTCCAATGCTTGCTTATAAACACCCTTTAAAGTTGGATCTTCTCTCTGTAACTTTACAAGGCTTTTCTTGTTCATTTGTACTAACTGAATAGCCAGCTTCATATACTCTACATCCGATGATTTATCACCCACGTCTACGATATATTTGCTGCCCTCAGAACTATCCACTAGGTCTTCACTTATACAATGCTGTACTATGTAATTACGTACTACATCCTTCTTTGCATTAGGAGGAAGAGCTACCCCAAATTTAGCTGCTAACAACAAAAGTTCATTCTTATTAGCGACAACAATGGAAGTCAGGTGTGACGCTGGGTCACTATGAAAATCATCAACACTAAAGAGCGGCATTTCGAGTTAAGAGACGTCTACCTGTTAGTAACACCTTGTAAACAATTGCTACTTCTGAAAGTAGGATATATAGTCTACACCATATACTGTGTTAAACACTTTAAGTCATAATAAATGTGCACAATGGAAACTTGGAAGCGAATTCTGAAGTTAACACCTCGGAAAAGAATGCTTCGGACAAGGATAATTGGTTATAACGAGCATTTATACGAACTACCCATGTCGACGGCCGCTAAGCAAAATATGTTACCTTAAGATTTTCCGCTGAATGCTCCAAATACAACGAAAGTGGTTAATCAGTGCTCAAGACCCGATTATAAACTATATTGGCTTAGTTACAACCGTAATTAAAGTTTAAAGACACTTGAGGTCGATGGTGGCTCGCGGACAGAACAATAGAGATACCTCGTTAGCACTAAAAATAAAGCTTACTCTTAAAGGAATACGTATCACTGTTGAAACATAACTGAATTACTTGCGCACTGTAACATTAATACTCAACACATGATAATCATATCCCACGATCAGAATACAAAATGTTACGTTGAAATGGATTTGGGCAGAATTTAATTTTAAATTTAGAGATCCCGGTCAGGCCCCCATTTGTCAAGGTTCAAGTTAAATCCACAAAATTAACAATAGGTTACATTGAAAAAACAATAAAACAATTACATTTAATTAACAAAACTTAACATATCAAAACATTACCAATTAATTAACATAACCAACATAATAAACTAAATATTCTGCCCAATACCAAATCCAAAATATCATATGGTATAATAACCGTACTCACAATGATCAGAGAAGTTCTTAACAAGCGCTTACGAGGCAGGAGCTGGGACGAGACACACAGGTGGCAAATAAGCCAGAGCGAAGGAAAACGTGTGGGGGGGATGGGGAGAGAGGGGGAGTAAGGAGAACGAGACAGGAGGGGGAATCAGAAGGTAAGTTTTACAAGGATACTGGAGAGCTACATTTTAACTTAATTTCAAGATTTCGTACTTATTACGAAAGAAGGTTACCATTAGTTATTTATTTAGGTATATACAATATGTACACGGATCCGTTTACTTAATGAAGAAAGCCGGTACTTGACAATGTGTATATATATATATATATATATATATATATATATATATATATATATATATATATATATATGCATATGTGTGTGTTTATGTTTGTATAACCAATCACATTAACAGATGATTTCTTTATCACATATCACCACGGGTGAAAAAATGAGACCTGGCGTAGGACATGACCGGTTTCTACTTTATTTCCAAGCCACTATCATGTAAAAAAATTCCCCTTCGGTTAAGCGTATATGAAAATATGTTAATTCCGTGGTAGAGCGAATTAGATATTAAAGGACATTGTAGCTCAATGTATATATGTATATATATCTATCTATATATATATATATATATATATATATATATATATATATATATATGTATATATATATATATATATACCTATGTGTGTGTGTATGTATTTATGTATGTATATATATATACACTATAAAGAGCATACAAACAAACATTCCACACCTGACAGTTGTCAGTGGGAAGTGTCAACAAAACTTATTAGTGCAAGTGGTAGAAATCACAATATGTACTCGAAGGACAGTAGTATGGAGTCAAAGGGGAAGGGGCAGCAAAGCTCATTATTGTTAGTACCCCGTACAGTACACTGTAAACAAATGATAATCCCTTTTCCATACATATCTACTGCCTTCCTTAAAACTGAAACATTTTACAAATTTCTTTGAAGATTAGCCTATAGAATTTATACATACCTTGAATCATATTCTTGTTATGGCCACAACTGTCTTTCATAACGCTAGATTCAATGGTGTTCCTTTCCTGTGCATTATTAGAGTATAAGCTATTTGTTTTGGACTGCCCTTTTGTTTGTATGATTATTCTCACAATCAAAAATTCCATTGTTTACTTATGCATATCTTAAACATTTTTTGTGCTGAGTTCTCTTCTCTTTCCCAGTGTTTTACCAGTTTGATTTCTACTGATATGAATCAGTCCTTCTCTATGGCTTGGAAATAATGTCGAAGATGGTTGAGAATTACACCCTTTCTCTTATTTTTTCAACTGTGGTGGTGTGACATATATATATATATATATATATATATATATATATATATATATATATGTATATATGTGTGTGTGTGTGTGTATGTGCATATGTATGTGTGTATGTTAGCATTCCTGTTTTTACCAAACCTTTTCGAATGGGGTTGCTATCTCCATGCCCGTGGCTCAACCTACCTTAGACCCAGTAAATTTGGCTAAATACCAGGTACATTTACTTGCCTACATCAACAGAGACACCATTGATTTTTCATGAGATTGGCATTATTTGTTTCCTACCTCTGGGATCGATCTTAGGGCTCTCCATAGTGAGTTGAGGTTGATAAAACATCCACGTGACTCTGGTGTGGTGATGACCTCCTTGAGGGACTCTCGTTATGATGGCATAGGTTTTAAATTAAGGACTGATGACTATAGCAGGTTCACTTAAGGTTGATTCTTGGGTGAGCCCTATGCCTGCGAGACGTTTGTTTGGCGGCCGCTGATTGGCTGGGAGCTGCTTACCTCCCGGTACCAGCCAACCAGCGCCCGACAAACAAATGTCTCGTAAGCATAGGGCTTACGAGAATCTACCTTAAGTTAACCAGCTATAGTCACGCTTATTTCTTTCTAGCTTTCTCACCCTCCACACTAGGTGCAACCCACAACGGTCGAATAACAACTAATTCAGTGAACGTCAGACTGTCCTTACTTCTGTTATGAGCACTACTTTGCCACGAGGCGTACACACATGCACATAAAGAGAGAGAGAGAGAGAGAGAGAGAGAGAGATAATACTCGTAAAATATTCATTTCACGGTAAAAGAAAAAAAAGCATTACTTCTCTTAAATCACGGATGGCAAGAAAATATTCCTTCTTTTTATGTGTAACTTTACTCGCTGAATAAAATGAAAAAGAACCTCCCAAGGAAACTTACGTAATAAAATTGACTTATGATCGACAAGGCGTTTTCAATAGAGAAAAGATTGAATTAGGATATTTTGCCCTGTAATATAATAAGATTTTTAGCGTGGACTGTAGCATTCTGTTTGTATGAAGTGCTTTCTGTTTAGTATAAATAAGCTCGTGTAATGGACACATTTATTACACTTGACATTTGACATCAGAAATGGTCGCTTGCCTTCACCACTGTATCAGCAAATTCTGAGAGCGTCTTTTCATTGCATTATACACTTTTGAAAGACCCTGGTAACGTTTTCTTTTTTCTGTTTGTATTCACTCGTTAAATGAACCTTTAGCTATGCTGCATTTTTTCGCTTACTCAGGGAGTAAGCCTTACAAACTACTTTGTTGTTGTTCTTGTTGGAGTGTTAGGAGAGTTCTGTGGAAGAGTCTGAAAAGGTCTGAAAAGGTCTGAAAAGGTCTGAAAAAGGTGTTTTGCGTTGAGTTAAAGATACGGGAATTTTAAGGTTGGGTATTTTTTATTTATTTATTAGAATGAAAATGTAAAAAATACATGATGTGCATGTTAAACAGTACAGACAAATTATTTCTAATAAAATATAGCGTGTTTATTGTAATTTTCGTTGGTGAAACGAGGATCTATTTGACCGTAGATTTTAGCACTTTTAATTTACGCTATGTCAGGAATATAATGTTTACAACTTATGCGTGAGGGGAAAATTTTGCACATGTCTCAAGTAAGCTGGAGGTCGGATCATGCACTGTTTTAATGAAAATTTATCATAGGTAAGAAAACTATTTAATTTGCTAAACCATTATT
>NC_061104.1:6244540-6319540 GCF_015104395.2 Macrobrachium nipponense
TGACCTATAAAGCAGACTGTAATTTCTTAGGAAACTTATTTTGGGAGTTAGACTAATAATCGAAGTGTTTTTGTATTTATTAACATATTTTGTTGGTTTGTTCTTTATAACAATTATCAGTGGAGAGGTTCAGAGTTCATAAAGGTGTACTGCTTTGCTTGTATTTAAATTTGTTTGTCATTGTTGCCAGAGGTATAGCCTTTGTTACGTATAGCCAATCATCCATCGAGAAAGAGGGAAGAAATGATGTCATAAGTTACGTAACGAGTGCATTCGAAACCTTTTCTCTGAGTAAGTTGGCCCGTCTTAAAAAAAAAAAAAAGTCACTTTTACATTGTCAGTGCCAAATTTATTCAACCTGCGTAATGCAGAATACAGTCAAAATTTATGTGTAGATATAATGTGTATTCTGAAAAAGCGTTATATTTACGAAATGCATAGATAAAAAGTTATTGCGAAAAAACCGTGTTACAGAGGCCCTGAATCTCATCGTAGGCTACGCCTTTCAGTTATTCCACTCTCCTGGTTCTCGAGTACTCGTGGTAATCATCAAAACATCACTGGAGCTAACCAGTAAGTAATCACTGAACTATTTAGGACGATAGTCAAAATGTTTCTACTTTCTATCACTAAATATAATCATTAACTATACTCTGTTTTTTTCCATCTGTCCATCCGCCTGTGGTGTTTGCGTATGGTAACACTGCATCCCGGGCTTTATATAGTTACATTCAGCTTACATTCAACATTAATAATAACCCTATTTCGAATATTAACGGTGTAATTCGCATACAGTAAATTATCAAATCACTTTTCAGTTGCAAATGTACGCCCAGATATCCTTTTGTTTACCTCAAACTTACACATAGCGTAACTATTTAAAGCCCCGGACGCAGTGTTACCATACACAAACACCACAGGCAGACGGACAGATGGAAAAAAACAGAGTATAGGTTCTGCATATCAGTATTCCACCCTCCTGGTTTTCGAGGGCTCGCGGTAATGATCAACATATCGCTGGAACTCACCAGGACGTAATCGCTCAGAGCCGTGCGTCTAGGGAAAATGGCAATGAGGTGGTGGTCGTCAATCAGGTCTCTGATCGTTTGCACGGGTCTCGGGGCATACCTCACAGCCAAGAGGGACATCAGGTTCGTACTGTAGCTCCAGCTGATGATCATCGCCGCCACGAGCCAGCTCAGGACGACGATCCTCTCAGAAACGAGCTGGAGTTTCATCGTAATACCTAGGGAGAAGGTTTAGCTTTGTAACATCTATATTAGTAGACTGAGTATGGCAGTTATTATAGTATGTTTATTCTTCAGGTGAAATACCTGGGAGTGTTAGTCTTCTGGGATGAAGTTGCCAACCTCATCACCTTTTTACCAACTGATTGAGACTATCATAGTTGTTTGACTGTCTCATGCACTTAGTCTGGTCATTGGACCAAGTGAAGTACAATTATTTTCGTGAAGCATTTTATCAATTCTTCCACTCCCGGGATTCGAACCTGGGTATTGGTATGGTACGGATATGGGTATTGGTACCGGTATGGGTATGGTACTGTTATGTGTATGGGTATGGAATGGATATGGGAATGGGTATTGGTATAGGTATGGGTATGGTACTGATATGGGTATGGTTATGGCATGGATATGGGTATTGGTATCAATATCAGTATGGGTTGGATTGGATTTGGGTACGGGTATAGGTATGGATATGGTACAGGTATGGGTATGGATATGGTACACATATGGGTATGGGTTTGGTAGGGATATAGGTAATGGTATCAGTATGGGTACGGTACAGGCATGGGTATGAGTATGGTATGGATATGGGTAATGGTATCAGTATGGGTATGGGTGAGGTATACGTAGTTATGGGTATGGGACAGATATGGGTATGGTTATGAGTGTAGGTATGGGTATGGTACGGATATGGGTATGGTATGGATATGGGTATGATACAGATGTGGGTATGGTTATGGGAACTAGCAAATGTGAGCGACAGCGAGCATCTGATAGAGAATATATATATATATATATATATATATATATATATATATATATATAATATATATATATATATTTGTGTGTGTGTGTTTGTTTGTAGCACAGACAATGCAACGTAACTGGCTATGACAATTAGCTTAGATCCTTTGTGTTATTGTTTTCCTTTAGCCCTTAATTTCAAAAGCATTCCCTTTCGGTCTCAGATTGTTCTTCTCCAAGATGTATCACTTTACTATAGATAAACTGAAGATTTATTTCTGGTAATTAGAAATTAATTTCCCGATATAATGTGGTTCGGATCCCATAGTAAGCTGTTGATCCCGTTGATAAGTAACCAATTGGTTCCTAGCCACGTAAAAAAAATGTAATCCATCGGTCCCGTCCTAGGAGAGCTGTTAATCAGCTCAGTGGTCTGGTAAAACTAAGATATGCTTAACTTCAACAGAAGAAGAAAAGCGAGGTTGTCAATAACTGGACCTTTATTACTATATAATTACTATCAAATGATTTTGGATCAAGCAATTACCTGAGCGACCAAGTATACCCTTGCAGCCACGTATTTGCAACGTTACAAATGCTACCAGTTGAGGGACTTAAGAGTGCTCTTTCTTGTGAGAATTCGTAACTAACTTTCAATATCAGCTCGAACAGAATGATAAGAGTCAAACATGAGTAATAGCATAACAGTTATTATCATTTATGAGAGATTTGCGCTTCTACTATAGTAGTATAGTCATCTTCGGTGCCATTGGGATTTTTTCTATGACCATAGAACCGTTTTCACCCGTAGGGGGTTCGTGCCATAAGTGGACCTTATGCGGTGCACTGTAGGCATTACTTAAGGTTCTTTGCAGTGTGCCTTCGGCCCCTAGCAGCAACCACTTTCGTTCCTTTTACTGTACCTCCTTTCATATTCTCTTTCTTCATCTTACTTTCCACCCTCTCCTAACACTTGATTCACAGTGCAACTGCGAGGTTTTCCTCCTGTTACACCTTTAAAACTTTATTCTGTCAATTTCCATTTCAGCGCTGAATGACCTTATAGGTCCCAGGGCTTGGCCTTTGGCCTAAATTCTAATTCAACTTAACCCAATAACCGTTTTCTCCACCCAAACTGTGCAGTAGTCTATGTGCCAAGATCTTCTGCTATAGTCACTGTTGGTAACTGTTTTGGGCAAAAATTCTACTTCTTATTTGGGCGAGGAGTGGCGCGTTGAACAGTATGAAATGATCGTTTACCATGATCATTCATGTTCGCTGAGGCTAATTCGTGTTAGCCAGACTGGTCAGGGAACAGAAGCACTAAGCAATTTATTAGAACAATGGTTCTGCTTTGCTTTGTCGTATCTTAGGTCTCTGCTTTCTTACTTAAAAGTGTATTTTTAAATCGTAAATATCTTTCTCGTTCATATTATCATCTGCTTTCTTGATGACACCTGGTGAACTAGATATAGCGAATAAGCGTGACAGAACTGATAACGTAACTCAAAGTCTTAAGAAGAAGAAGAAGAAGAAGAAGAAGAAGAAGAAGAAGAAGAAGAAGAAGAAGAAGATGGAAAGCAACAAGAACACAAGAAGAATATTAAACCAGACTTTTGAAAAGTTTCCTCGATCAGTCACCGTGAAGAGCTGTGCTGGAGATGTGAGCGTATGAAACCACAAGATCTGACCATCAATTTAAAAAAAAGGGGGATGAAATTCCCAACAGTTAATCAAAGTTTTCCACATCTCCGCGGAATCTCTTGAATTCTTTAACTGAAACAGACAGACAGACAGACGGAAAGTTCTAGCGAAACTTTATCTAACCAGTGATTGATGGTAGCCTTAATGGTTCGAAAGAACCTGACGTTAACTGAAGCTAATAGATTTAAAGGTTTTGCCTATAATAAGGACAATCATATGCACTAATGTGTTTTAAGAATGTACCCATTTAACAAGGCGTGATCTAACCTGCAGCTTACTCGGGACGCATGCTAAAATCTACGGTTTCGCCAACGAAAATTTGAATAAATACGCTTTATTTTATTAGAAATAATGATTTCCGTACTGTTAAACATGCACGTTATCTATTTCTTACATTTTCATTCTAATAAATAAATCATAAATATCCTATCCTAAAATACCTGTGTCTTTCACTCAACGCGAAACACCTTTTTCAGACAACAACAAGAACAACAACAGCAAGAATAACAACAACAAAGTAGGTTGTAATTAGCGGGTTTCAAGGAGTTCAAGTAAATAGATTTAATGAGTTGTAATATCCTTCCGCGGAATATATTTGTTGAATGTTGTTTTCCCCTTCTCAAGGTCTTGGTAGAGTCAAATCATTTTCCCCAATCGATGGTTTCATATGATTCAGTAATTGGTTTAGTTTAGACTTTCTCTTTTAAAGATGTTGGCTTGAGGATATTTTTCTCCACTAAAGCTATTTTTTATTATATTTTTCTTTACTAAAGTTATTACTTTAATTAAATGTTCTCTCCTGAAATTATTGATTTAATTTCATTTTCCTCAATAGAACTCACTGGTTTAGTTGTTTTTCTCCACCGTAGATAAGCGTTTTTAGAAAAGAAGAAAATACATTTGAGCTTTCCTAGAGGACAAAATATGGACAGTGTTCATCGAATACCTTTTCTTAACAAGGCGTGATCCGACCTCCAGCTTACTCGGGAGGCGTGCAAGATATTCCCTACACGTAGAAGTTGTAAACATTATATTCCTAACGTAACGTAAATTAAAACGTTCTGAAATCTTCGGTCAAATATATCCGTGTTTCACCAATGAAAATTAAATACGCTATATTTTATAAGAAATAATTTTCCTGTATTGTTTAAAATGCACATTATTTATTTTTTACATTTTCATTCTAATAGATAAATCAATAATATCCTATCTTTAATTTCCTGTATCTTTAATTCAACACGAGACACATTTTTCAGACCTTATTAGGCTCTTCTGTAGACCTTTCCTATCCCCCATTAAGAACAGCAATAACGAAGTAGTTTGTAGGCTTACTCCCCGGGTAAGCAAAAAGTCAATTTATTAGTAATCAAAACCCTTTCTTGGAAGCAGAGTAAACTTATCACTGTCAAAATTAATCGCCAACTTATCAGCATCTGTCAGGTGGTCAGAGTACGGATGTCCACACTGGGCCTTCTACTCCCTCTCATAGCTACCTAATGACGCTTACCGACCGTATTACAGGAAAGACTCGTGCCGGCATAAGGCCGTATTTCTAGATGACATGTCACTAAATTAGCTAATATGGGAGAGAAAGAGAGAGAGAGGAGCTAAGGTGTCTTGAACTTGCAACACGTTCACAGAGTTTTGGGTATGTTCAATGAAGTGCTGCTGTGCTTCTCTTTATAGCTTCCTATTATATTATTGGTAGGAAACGCACTGCAACCGATACTATAAAGTTGGCTCACGTGACAAGGTTAAAATATCTTATATTGGTATTGGAGAGAATCACGAACATCATAACTAAAATTTTGATCAATTTTTAGTATTAAGTAATGAATATGACCGATATATAAATAACAGACACGGTGGTAAGATAACGCCTTAGACGAAAGTTAAATGGAATCTTAACCCTTAAACGCCGACTGGACGTATTTTACGTCGAGATAAATTGTCTGTCGGGTGCCGACTGGACGTATTTTACGTCGACATACGAAAGTTTTTTTTAAAATTCGCGGAAAAATACTTATAGGCCTACCAGCCTAAAACTTTTGAATCACGCGCCTTGGGGGATGCTGGGAGTTCACGGATCAAGGCCTTGTTTTGTTTTGAAGCGTGACCCAGGTGCGCATGCGCGATATCCCTTCTTCTCGCTCCAGCCAGCATCAGTAGCGCACCACCGAGAGCGATCTTTCGTGAAAAGCGTGTTTTTCTGGACTTGTGCGAGACTTTGAGCATTTGTATTGCTACAGGACATTCGTAGATATGTCTCAACGACGTGTGAACCGTGAAAGGCGCGTTTTACCCGTCGGAAGGGATCGTGTAAGGCGAGTTTTGGACCTGGATGCTGGCGAGGGGCCAAGCACCCAGCATGACCCCGCGCCTCAAGGCCGTTCTGTGCGGCCACGTGTGGCTGAAAGTGTTTCGGGAACACATCGTATGCCTTTGGTTACCCCTAGGAAGCATGTGAGCGTCCTTAGGGGCATTCGTAGGCATTTGGGAGGCCTCCAACCAAGGGACATAGACGAATATCTTTCGGAGCTTGATCGGGAAGGAAACATGTCGCAAGTCCTCATTTTGATGGCGGATGGCGTCATCGAAGTTGATTGAGGACATCAGTCCCGATGAAAGTGAGGATGAATATTTGCCCCCAATGTCCGTTCGAGGCTCACATCCCGAAAGTGAGCTCGAATTCAGTGGGTTCAGTGCTTACGAGAGGGAATCTGAGGAGGGGGAGGGTGGGGATACGGGCTCAAGTTTTATCGCAGAGGACGATACAGAAAGTGAGGGCCTAAGTGAGGGGGATGGGCCAACGGGGGGGGGGGGGGGGTAGTGTGCATCGTGCCCGCACGCGCACGGGCACGTAGAAGGTCGGCTCGTCGCGCCAGCCAAGGTGAAAGTCGGTCGTCGGAGAGTGACGAGGGGTGGACGGAGGACCCCACCCCTCCTCCTAACATGCACCCCTTCACCGGCAAACCCCTGGGATGACCGTACCAGTACCCCTGACTGTTTTGGGGTTCATCCAGCTTTTCCTGACTCGGGAATTGCTGGAATACCTGGTACACGAGACGGTGGACCTACGCTCGGTACTGCCGGTATGAGCTGAGGACGACCTTGTCGTATTACTGGCGGGGTTGCAACCTCATTGACATGGCGCATTTTTGGGGCTCCACATTTATTTTGGTATGACACCTGCTGTCGACGTCAGGCAATATTGGAGGAGAAATTATTTTTTATGTATGCCGAATGTGCCTGGCGTTATGTCCCGTGATAATTTCCTGGCGTTGGACAGGTACTTCAACGCCTTCAACCGAAGGGCCATACCCCGGAATAACAGTGATCGCCTCATTTTAGTGCGTACAGTGTTGGATTGGATATATCCGTGAGCGGTGTAGTAATTCTCGTGATTCCTGGAAAGAACCTGTCTTTGGATGAGGGGATGATGCCTTACAAAGGACGTCTTAGTATAAAAGTGTATAACCCCAAGAAGCCAAAGAAATATGGTGTGAAATTCTTTCTCATTACCGAGGCCAACACTGGATACGTTGTGGACTTTTCAGTGTATACCGGGGTCTTCTCCACGCTGCGTGACACTGTATTCAACCTTGTGGGACGTTTCCGTAACCAGGGATATCACCTGTTTATGGATAATTATTATAAACTCGTATCCCTGGCCCAGGAACTGTATGAAGCAGGTGTTCCTGTCAGTGGTACCCTTCGGTTGGTGCGTGGGGCCGAATGTCCTCAAGAGGTTCGCTAGTCATCCGCAACACCTGGCAAGAGGAGAGACAGAGTGGCGGCGGAAGGCGCTGTCTTCGTCATCTGTTGGAAGGGTGTCCGACTCGTCCCCATGATTACGACGAGTCATGAACCATCCAAGAAGAGATCGTACAGCGTTGGAAGAAGACACGTCGATAGGGCCGAGTTGATGTTTGAGGAGTTTCGTACCGAGCGGCCTACTGTCATTGGGCACTACAACAGGCACATGGGAGGAGTTGATCTCTTTGATCAGCTCATCCAGTACTATCCTTCGCCAGGAGAACCAGAAGGTGGACATAGAAGCTCCTCAAATACATCCTTCAGTTGGCCCTCCAAAATGCCTACATACTGTACTGTGGGTACCGCGGTGACAATCTTCCGAGGTTGACCCACATACAGTTCCTAGAGGTAGCCAGGAATGCCCTCATCAACTTCGATCCCGATGAGTGGCCTTCCATAACTGACACCCCCTGCCCCGAGCTGCAGATCTGCCCCTAGAGGAAAGGGCAGATAGGAGGGCCAACTTCCCTCGACCTGCTGCCCGCCCCTGCGGCCGCCCCTGCCCCTGCCTGCCGGCCCGGCCCCTGCTGGACCGTACGCCCCTGCTGACGACGCCCCTACTGACGACGCCCCTGCTGCCGCGCCTTGCTGCTGCGCCGCCCCTGCTGACGACGCCCCTCTTGCTGCCGGCCCCGCCATCACCGCTTCTCGTCGGGTAGTGGACCCTGCGTGTCGGCTGCAGCCAGGGGAACACTACTGGAGGCCTTAGAAGGGCGAAGGCAGAAACGGTGCCGGGTGTGCCATATGAATGGCAGAAGGAGAGACACCCGGTTCTTCTGTCGTCTCTGCAAAGTGCTCTTTGCAGGATAGGGGAGTGTGACCGAAAGTACCACACTAAGGTCATGTATTGGAGCGCGCCCCCTAAACCGACAGCGGAGGGCGCACGGGGCCGCCGGGTCCATCAGCAGTAAGGGCGCGCGTCTCCCTCCTTCACACCTGTACCTCGTCATGTCGAGTGGAAAAAAATGCAAGACTCTTCAATGGAGGAGGGAGAAAACAAGAATAGAACGAAGAGTCAGGATTACGAGTGAGTATTCTGCATTTATTTTATATTTAGTTTTATATTTATTACAATTTTTTATATATCTGAATGTGTGCATGATAAAATAATATAAGACATTTCATTGTATGCGAAAAGAAAGTGTCACCTGCATTCCTTTTATTTATGTATTGGTACCAGAATCGAAGAATGTAACATATATATTTTTACGTATAAAAAAAAAATATTATATATATATATATATATATATATATATATATATATATATATATATATATATATATATTATAAAATATTTTTTTTGGGGTGGGGGGTAAACCAAATTACTTACAGTCTAGTAATATTCAATCATTTACCTTCACTTTAAAACAAATTGCAAGTCTCTAGAACAATATCTCGATTTATGGTGAATATTTGACAAAAATATTTTTATTCCCTCCGCGCGCCGATTCTCGGCCGAAAATCTCCGAAACGCGTAGGTCACATTCTCCTAATATTTGTGCCTTTTCATATTACGCTTATTTTATAGTTTTATATATGGAAATGTGCGCAAAAACATGCACAATATAACAAAAAAATATTGGAAGGTTGTAGCATTTCTTATTTTTGAAATATTTGCATATAAAGTACGATAAGTACGAAAAAAACTACGATCGGTCAACTTTGACTCAACCGAAAAGGTCAAAAAACGCATTTATAACATAAAGATCTTACAGTCTAGTAATATTCAATCATTTATCTTCATTTTAAAACAAATTGCAAGTCTCTAGAACAATATCTCGATTTATGGTGAATTTTTGACAAAAATATTTTTTTCCCCTCCGCGCGCCGATTCTCGGCCGAAAATCTCCGAAACGCGTAGGTCACATTCTCCTAATATTTGAGCCTTTTCATATTACGCTTTTTTTTAAAGGTTTATATATGGAAATGTGCGCAAAAACATGCACAATATACCAAAAAATATTGGAAGGTTGTAGCATTTATCATTTTTGAAATATTTGCATATAAAGTACGATAAGTACAAAAAAAACTACAATCGGTCAACTTTGACTCAATCGAAAAGGTCAAAAAACGCATTTATAACATAAAGATCTTACAGTCTAGTCATATTCAATCATTTATCTTCATTTTAAAACATATTGCAAGTCTCTAGAACAATATCTCGATTTATGGTGAATATTTGAAAAAAATATTTTTATTCCGTCCGCGCGCCGATTCTCGGCCGAAAATCTCGGAAACGCGTAGGTCACATTCTCCTAATATTTGAGCCTTTTCATATTACGCTTTTTTTAGAGGTTTATATATGGAAATGTGCGCAAAAACGTGCAAAATATAACCAAAAATATTGGAAGGTTGTAGCATTTATTATTTTTGAAATATTTGCATATAAAGTACGATAAGTACGAAAAAAACTACGATCGGTCAACTTTGACTCAACCGAAATGGTAAATAAACGCATTTGTAACATAAAAATCTTACAGTCTAGTAATATTCAATCATTTATCTTCAATTTAAAACATATTGCAAGTCTCTAGAACAATATCTCGATTTATGGTGAATGTTTGAAAAAAATATTTTTATTCCGTCCGCGCGCCGATTCTCGGCCGAAAATCTCGGAAACGCGTAGGTCACATTCTCCTAATATTTGAGCCTTTTCATATTACGCTTTTTTTAGAGTTTTATATATGAAAATGTGCGCAAAAACATGCACAATATAACAAAAAATATTGGAAGGTTGTAGCATTTCCCATTTTTTTTATATTTGCATATAAAAAAAAATTTTAAACAAAAATTCGACATTTGGTCAACTTTAACTCGTTCGAAATGGTCAAAAACTGCATTTTTAAGCTAAAACTCTTACAGTATCGTAATATTCAATCATTTTCTTTCATTTTGAAACAAATTGCAAGTCTCTATAACAATATTTCGATTTATAGTGAATTTCTTAAAAAATTATTTTTTTACATCCACGCGCTACGAATTCATGCATCATTTTGGGATCATATTTTCTCTGTGTTGCTTTTATCGTTTTACAATGTGTTATATATCAAAATGATTGCAATTTAGTGCACATTACAACGAAAAAAAAAGTAACTTGTTACCTCTAACCGTTTGGCGCACAGCGCGATTTGAATACAATTATATATGAAATTTCGTTTTTGAGCTATCATATATCGCATTATTTATATATGATAATGATAATTTTTTTCATTTCTGATGGTTGCATACTAAACTTCAAGCAATGACAAAAAAAGGAGCCAAAAATGAACTCTTAATCTTGAAAACTAAGCGCGCTGTGATTTTTTGAAAAAAATATTTTTTCAGCTTACGCGCTCACTCTCAAACCCCTCCGGCACACGGGAGTCATTTTTTTATTTACCGCTTCGGCGTTTAAGGGTTAATAAACAAACTTATATTAAAAGTGAGACAGTAATGTTAGTTACAGCGATATAACCTGCTCAGATTTTTTTTTTTTTTTTTTACTCCGTGTGTGTGTGTGTGTGCGTGTCTTTCTCCAACCATACCTATGACTCCTCCCACTGAAAGAATTCCAGAACTTATTGGTGGAACTCTTGCTAAAAGAGGAAGAGTCCTCCACCCATCCCCGTCAGTAAACACTGTTACCATATCATTTTTCGAAGTCCCTCAAGAAGGCGTGCCATGGAAACCTGTGTCCAACTGTACATGTACGTACAGTATTTCTTGTACCATGTACACTCGGCAAGGAAAGTTAAGATACAGTTTTTTTAAATCTTCGGACATATATTGTTCAATAATGCCACACCTGGCAACTCTTGAAGGGGGCCGGAGCTTCAAAATCATAGCGTTTGTTGCTTTCTAGATTTTCATCAACTTTGCACCATAAAGATACTGTTGAGGTCCTATAATCATTTATACTTGAATGTAGAAAAAGGCTCTATATTATTCGTAAATATTGGTTTGGTAACGTCAGCTCAGGGTAGAATATCGATCATCATTTTTTAAAACCTACTGTGAAACCTTATTTATGAGTAATGTTTGACACCAAACTGATGTAAAATTCATACGTAATTAAAGACGGATCTTAAACAATGAGAGAAAGGATATTAAAATTTGGGCAGTACTTGTGGAAATCGTGAGGAACAATACAATAAAGAATGAAATAATATGACGATAGAGAGAGAGAGCGCGCAAGCATAGACCTATCGATAGAGATATTTAATTCATTATGTTTACTTTGAGAGATTAAGTAATAGTATTTTTTCAAATGTTTCAAAAGTGGAGAGAGAGAGAGAGAGAGAGAGAGAGAGAGAGAGAGAGAGAGAGAGAGAGAGAGAAGAAACTTGGAAGAGAGGAGGAGGAGAGAGAGAGCGTAAGCATAGGCCTATCTTTTGGGAATACTAATTCATTATATTTACTTTGAGATATTGAGTGCAAATGTGTTTTAAAAGGAGAGAGAGAGAGAGAGAGAGAGAGAGAGAGAGAGAGAGAGAGAGAGAGAGAGAGAGAGAAGCAAAATCTGTTCATGTGAAAGCTTAGGCCTATTTATAACTACTTAATTTCATTATATTTTCTTTCGGAGCTTGAGTGGTAATATATATATTTTTAAAGTGTGTTTTAGAAGTGGAGAGAGAGAGAGAGAGAGAGAGAGAGAGAGAGAAATTATAGAACTGGTGGCGGACTTGTGACGGGGAAAGGCAGAAGAAAATATAATAAAGTATATCGATAGGCCTATGCTGGCGCGATATGATATGACTGCCAAGATCGTGCTGCACTATGCTAGATAAAATTTGAAGGTTCATAATAATCAAGTTAATTCTCTAAGAAATTCATACCCTAATCTTGATTACATTCGACAGTTGCCGTATGTAGCATTCAAATATTGTAAAAAGACGGAAAATTTTAGACACAGGGTGCGGTCATTCTTGCTTTAAAGCGGCCCCCACACGCTCAAATTTTGGGTCCACTTTTTTTATGTCAAATTATTTGACATGAATTTGATCGTGTGTGGCGTAATTTGATGGCCTAAAAGGTTTGATGTCAAATTTTTTACTGATCTGATTTCAGTAGATATTTTTGGAGCCAACGTCAAATAATTTGTGCGTGTGTGGAACCTAGCAATAATTTGCGCAAATTAGTTAGTGATTAGACATAATCTGAGAAAGACGTGCGCGGCTCATCATCATCATGGCTCCAACAAAATATGAAAAGAAATTTCTTCTTGAGCTTATTGATGTTTATAGGAGTTTACCACAACTTTGGAACATTAAAAGTGACTGTTATAGCGACAGAAATAAAAAAGATAACGCATATGAGACTCTTCTACAGAAGAAATTCCGTGATTATTATCCGGAAGGGACGAAGGAGGAGCTGAAGAAGAAAATAAACTCACTGCGGACGAGCTTCCGAAAAGAATTTTAAAAAATAAGTTCTTGAAAACATCAGGTTCACTAATTCTCAGTTCATTTAATAAAGGAGCATGACCAAATCGTTCACGACACAAATACCATTGCTGGGCCCACTTTCGTCTCTTTCGTATGTGTGCTCTTCAACGCTAAGCCAAGAGCCAACGCTGTAGATGCATCCATGATGATGACACTCGGGAGCAAAATGAACATTTGATGAGAAGTTTGAGCGTGTAGGGCGAACGTCAAACCGTCAAATAATTTGACATAAAAAAATTTGACCAAAAATTTGAGCGTTTGTGGGCCGCTTATATAGTCTACTTTTGAAAATCGGGTTTCATCCACAAATCATTCACGAAAAAAGCTGTGTTAAGTAAAAATATTTATTACCACAAATAACTCGATATGTATTGCACAGGCAATCAAAGTTTTATATCGTGGGAGATCTTTCAGCCTCGCGGCAAAGAAATGCGGTCGTGTAGGGCTGTAGGCTACTACGAACTGCTTTGTAATGGGAGCATATAGCCAGAAAATCTTTGAGCAGACATAATACTTTAACCTTGATTAAGATTTATGTTTAAATACAGTAGCTTTGTAAACAGCAACTAGCATTCAATCCATGTCAACGTCAAAGTAATCAAAGTGTGAAATCCGTTACGTTAGCCAGTGACTTGCGCTTTCCCGCTCGAAGTTCTAGGCATAGATATAAAAGCCTAGATGCCGCATCGACCGGCCGGACACACGTCATCAGGTCCGCCATCTTGGCGCGGTAATTCAAACAATGCAGCAGGCTGCAGTATATGACGTTTTTTCGCCACTATTCGCTTAATATTGCACGGATTTTCTTGTCTGATGGCTCGTTACAAAGCTTACATAATTCCCTACAAGGATCTAATAAAATAAAGTTGTTCCTTATTGTTTGAAAGTTAACTTGCAATGACTTTGTTTTAGCAGGTAGGGGGAAGGGGGCCTAGTGGTACACAAATGTTAATATTTACCCATAACTATTGCTGTAAACAATAATTTGAAATACTGTGATAAGACAGATTACTAAAGTAGGCCTACAGCTATGGATCTGTGCATCTTAAGTAAAATCTTTGTCTCTCGAAGTGCTCTGTTAAAAAATCCCCCAATATAATTTTTGGCACAGGCCTACAATCATAAAACTGTAGGGTTGAGCCGAAAATAAACTACAGTAGGCCCTAGAATAACTAGGATTTCTGTGTTATCTAGCCTTTGCATCTCTGCCTGCTCCTTTGAGCCTGGGGGGCGTGGGGGGGGGGAGGTTCTTCCAATTTTTTGGAACGGGGTTCTCCTCAGTGAATTCTGACCTCTAGACCTGGCTTTGGAAAATTTAGGGGGCATCAAGAGACTTCGTCTAGTGGCAAAAGTGACCTATCTCTAGACCTAATTTTATATGGTGAAATAATTATATAGAACTTAAATTTTTCACAAAATTACCTTTAATTTGCTCAGACTAGGATATATCATTATGGCAAGCATTAACAGTTCAATATAGCTCATCTCTAGACCTGTGTTGTCAAGGACCCAAATTATTATACCTTATTTGGGATAAGGGCCTGGGCCATCTCTATACTTCTACCCTTCCAGAAGGGGACCCATCTATAGAACAAAATTGCCAAAATGAGCCAATCCTGACGAGCAACCCTGTATACCCGGTCATAGTAACCCCCCCCCCCCTCCCCCCCTCCCAACCGAGCCTTTCAGCCTAGGTCACAATCATAAGGCCAGTCTAATTTTTTTTCAGCTAACTGTTCATTGGTTTGGTCACACATGTAAATTTAAAGCTATGGGTGGCCTTATGGGTCATTAAGCCTATACTTTGAAGTAACAACTCTCAAAATGTATTGCACAATGATTTATTTTCATGATATTTGTTCTTACATTGAATGTATATATAACATATATTGTACATCTGTACATTTATTTATAAATATTCCCAGCAGTTTAAACAAGTTTTTTTCATTGCTGTTTCCAACAGTTTAATGATACTACATTGTCATGATAATCTATATGCATTGATATCAAATTAGCAGGCTATATCAAAACATCAACAAAAACTCATTATGTGCCTTGCTTGGCCATTTAGTTCTTATTACAAGGACCAGATTAACACTTTAATATTACATAGCTATAATGCAGTGAAAGAAATCGAGAAACTTCAAATTAGTGTCCAACATACACGATTTACCCTATTGACCTAATGGCCCTTAAACAATATTGTTTTAACCATTTTTTTCGTAGGCTGTCTTGTCACAGCATTTCAAATTATTGTTTACAGCAATAGTTATGGGTAAATATTAACATTTGTGTACAACTAGCCCCCTTCCCCCTACCTGCTAAAACAAAGTCATAGTAAGTTAACTTTCAAACAATAAGGAACAACTTTATTTTATTAGATCCTTGTAGGGAATTATGTAAGCTTTGTAACGAGCCATCAGACAAGAAAATCCGTGCAATATTAAGCGAATAGTGGCGAAAAAACGTCATATACTGCAGCCTGCTGCATTGTTTGAATTACCGCGCCAAGATGGCGGACCTGATGACGTGCGCCAGCCTATTCAGCTAGCGGCCGATGCGGCATCTAGGCTTTTATATCTGTGGTTCTAGGGCTCCTCTTCACATAATAGAAAACGCTCTTGCGGATGCAACTAGATTTGTTCAACCTACCTTAGCCATCGCAACATTGACTGCCATTGACGTCAGCTAACTTTAATCGCTTTGGAATACAAACATAAGTTTGTAGAAACTTAAATAATTGCATTCACCACTTACGATGATGCAATATATCCCCGTTCATGAAGCAAAACGAGTAAATATTGTCGTCATGATGCATAGTACTAAAATCAGAAATTCACATTCTATCTACCAGATCTCTATGAACGAATCCATCTGAGAAATTCCAATTACTTCGGACATATATCGTGTTTTTAAGTATCTGAACGGTTTTGTTTTGCAGTTTTAACTTATATGATATAATTTGCAGTATATTTTCATATTCTAGAGTAAATTTAGCAATATTATGTCTTTTCAGTAAAAACAAATGGGAAATTGGATGAACGAAAGCTAATGAAAACTGTATCTTCAGTTTTCTTGTCGAGTGTACACTAATACACTTTATTTACAGGTATAGTATAGGTTATGTTAGGTATTTAAAGGTCCAAATTGTTGTATTTCATTGTTTATTGGTCAATTTAGCTTTATTATAAAATTTACTGTGGTGTTTTTGTAGGGCTTGGAACGAATTAGGCAATTCACATGTAAAACGTGGTTCAAGATACAAAAACAAAAAAAATCAGGTTACGAAGGCCGCTTCGGAATGGATTAATTTCGTATCCTGAGGCACTACTGTACTTCTCTTGTAGCTCAAGGAAGTAGAGGGAATACGAGAGGAGTATCGGATGCGCTCATTCCCTCTAAAAGTGCTGCTCTCGGGGGAATTAACCCACTCTGTGCTTTGCATTGCAGTCTCCACTCTTAACTTTTGAATCCTGTGACTGTGCCAAAGTATGCCAAGAGACAGTCGTATAATGCATAGATTTGTCAATATTTGGATTCCAGTAGAGCAAATACATAAAAAGTGTGCTAAAATCTTAAAACGAATAACTTCATGGCAACTATACTCCAAGTTTTTATGATATTTGATAGTTTCCATTATCCATCAGGGCCTTGGATGTACTATTGTAATCTGGATACAGGAGAGATTAATACCCAAGAAGAAACCAACAAACATCTTTCAGCCTTCCTCCACTGCGGCTAAACCTTTCCACTGTAAAGAAAACCAGCCAGGACTCCTAGCACTCCTAGCACCAATGCAGAATAGAAAACCTGGTTGCATTAGCACCAAGAGCATAAAGCCCCCAAATGCCTTTCATTGTTTACTTTTCTTATTCAAATCCATAGATTAAAAAAAATACAAGCACTGAGAAAACTCCAACTTGATGGTCAGTCAGAGCACAGCAAGACATCTTAACTCGACTGCAGCCAAAGAAAATGTGTTTAATCTTTAACGATGGCAGGCGAGTGGAGAACTCGCCTACATTCAGCCTAGGTCTCCCTTTAGTTAACTACTATATGTTGTTACTAAGTATTAACTACTGTTCCTGCTCATACTAAGGGATACTCTTACCTAATGGTGATGTTTGCATTCAGGTACAAAAAATGTATATACTTTATGTACTTCACAGAAAATGTAACTTTGCCAGATCTCCCCAAATTCCTTGCTTTTCATCTGTGATTTAACTGGATCCAGCTATGTGCTATAAAATTATCCTATTGTTAAGACCTCAGGTTTGTAGCTAAGAAAAATACAAATTGTCTTTATAAAATTGTCATATTAGTACATGAAATGTGGTCATTGTGTTTTCATTTTCTTGTTACTTCAGTGCATATATTACAGGCAGTTCCTGGGTTACAATGCAACTTACCTATGACAATCCGATCTTACGACTCTATTCATAATAGTCAGACATACAATGGTGACCCGAAGTTACGACACGATGCCAGCTTAGGTACGGGATGCGAGCTGGTACTATTTTCTGCTACCGTTGTTCATTGCAGCGTAGGAATACTGTATAGTGCAAATGAGTTAGACCCTTGGAGGAATAATGGGTTAGACCACGTAAATCAGCAGCAAAACAGTTGAAATTTTTCCCAGGAATCTGGTTACTTTTTCAACAACGAATATTTTCAAATTAATATCATGAATACGTAATAAATTTATGCAATCCATAACCTTATTCTGGTGTTTAACTATTTAAATATTATGAAGCGCACTCTTCTTCTTCTTTCCCGAAAATTCACTCGGTTTCCTAGGCCGCAGTTCGAACAACATCGTTTCACATTGTTTTAAAGTATTTTTGCGTAATAATTTTCGAGTTATTATATACGACTCTTTAATGCTTTTGTGTTTTCGGCAGTCTCATAAGGCTTTCAAAGATCTTCTGACTAAAACAACGATGGCATCGAAAAGACCGCCGTCTCTTGGCACCCAGTAGGTGGACCCGCCCTCCCTTGACGATTAAGGCCTTCAGAAAGTGCAGGAGAAGAAGAAAGCTCTGCTTAACATTATGGAAGAGGATTTAAATAATGCAGACAAAAATAAAGACTGAGGAAAAAACTAGATGAACAATTAACAAAGTAAAAAATCTTAACTCTGTGTCACAGATAAAACAATTCACGGATAATCCTTTAAGACAACTTGTGCAGGATGAAGGGCATCCCTCCTCCACCAGCAAGACCTTACCGCTACATTCCTGCTCCCCAACCTCCTTCAACCCCTAAAAACATTCCTCTGACCCCTAAGCCAACTCTAACCTCCGCTCCCTCAGATCATTCCCCAAACCCTACACAGCCAGCAGTTCCTGTTTTGCGTGTCGAAGCAGGACCCAGACAGAAGAACTGCCAGTCCTATGGACAGAAGGAGGTACGCAAGCCGAAGAATTGTCCCAGTGTTCTGAACGATCCACTCTGACTGAGACTTCTCGTTGGAGTTAACAAAGTAGATAAAGTCCTTCTCACCTTTAAAGAGCTGCGAGAATACATAGTGAAAGCTGTTAGAGAAGGAAGTATAAGCAGTACAACGGCGCACAATAGATTCATAAATGACCTCTTCAACGACGCCAGAAGATACGATGGGGCTCCCAGACGCCCTCCTCGGAGTAATATATCGTTTTCCAACCCCAGACGATTAATTAGTTGTTAGCAACTGTCCACTTTTTCTACTACTAAACAACCTTCTTTGCTCCATTTTTCGGCCCCTAAACGTCTAACCATAGGCATAACTAAAGGGAGCAAGTGCCTCCCATTTGAAACTGGTAACTGGTGGCCCGCTCCCCCCCCCCCCCCCCCCGCCGCCATTTTGAGTTCATGAAGCTTGTAGTAAAAGCCTAAGCTTAATTTTCATATAACAACAACAACAAATACAAATACAAATACAATAACAATAAAAATATAAAAATATAAAAATAAAAATAATAATAATAATAATTTTATTATCATCATCATTATTATTATTAGTATTATTAATGTTAAAGTTTTATACATCAAGAAGTTTGGCTGGTTTTTCCATACGAAGATAAGTGGAGTTATACTATATGTATTAACTGTAAGAAATAAATAATTTTTTTTTTATCTCAGAAGCAAACTTATTCCTTTTCCAAACGTTAAGTGTGAAAGAAATGTAATAAAATTCTGTCTTATTATTTTATTATTATTATTATTTTAAAATTTTATACATCAAGTAGTTTGGCTGGTTTTTCCATACGAAAGTAAGTGGAGTTTTATATGTATTAACTGTAAGAAATAAATTTTCTTTCTTTATCTCAGGAGTATATAAGTATTCATTTTCCAAACGTTAAGTGTGAAAGAAATGTAATCAAATTCTTGATAGAAAATAATTTATGGCCAAAATATCCTTGGATAATGTAAAATTTGGAAATTAAAACAGACTAGAACATGAAAACTTAAAAAAACACGCACAAACACACGTGTATATACATATGTTATATATGTATACACACACACACCACACACACACATTATATATATATATATATATATATATATATATATTATATATATATATAATATATATATATATAGATTTAGTTACGCCTATGCGTCTAACTACCGAAATTTTTCAACTATCACTCAGACTACCACTTAAGCTGTTACCAACTTGTGTTGCCGTTTCTAAAAATTATATTTTCCTTTTTCCTGCATCGTTCTGTACCACTAACGATCGGCGCTCCTTTACTTTCCTCTAGTTAATGAAAAATGCTTTTTTTTTTTTTTGCTTTTTTATATTTTTCTCCAACGATAATTATTTCTATTTTCTTACTGGCCATCTCTGTCTCGCCAGTATCCGCTGCTATGTATCGATCTTTCTCTCTTACTGATGGCTGCCTTGTGCTCAAAGGGGTTTGTAACCACGCCCGTTAACCTTTCATTTTACGTTTTACATGCATATCATTTCACATGCATATTCATATGAACACAATAAAAGGCTCGTCACATATCATAAAAATCTCACCCTTTCACCTACAAAATTTCAAAATGACCTACGGGCTGTTCTATGATCAAGACCCCGTGCTGACGAAAGGCCAGCTTAATCTCAAACAACAACAGTTGTAAAGAAAGTGTAACCATGCAGCGTCTATTGGTACTAAAAATGTTTTGCGGATTTAGCACGAGAAACTGGGAGTTGTGGTAATTCTAGGCAATATCTCCGCACGCCGCACGGACTGCAAGGAACGTTCCCGCGAATACGACAGCCACTAGGGATTGGGCCGTCAAATGTATTTCACCGTGTTTATTACTTGCCCTGGGTGTTAATTACAGTCGACCCCAAAAATAACAGTAAATTCTTAATAAACAACTAAAACACTATAGGAAACTGCAAATTCCAAAGAAATACCCACCGCGGAGCGATTTGCTAGATTTATCAAATTTCGAAAGCGTCATGGAGGTAAATGGCTAGACTTTCATTAACCTCTGTTTAATCGGAAAATATGGCATTAATTTGTGACTTGGGAGAAAACGCCTACTTCGAGAGGAAAGTAGAGGTCTCGAGGTGTTGTCTCGACCTTGGCCTCGACGGACAGTAGCTCTTGACCGATGTTTATCCCGGGTCATTGAACGGGGTAAAAATATTTTTTCTAGAAGGTGGCCGCTATATCGCCGTTCGGCCGTTTACCTGCATTGAATTCAAATAATTTGTCCATTTTAGATGAAATTATATGCATTCAGGACCTGAAAATGTAATTTGTCCAAGTTATAATATATGGGCTTCGAATGTTTCCGACAGTGTCATCAAATTAATAGTAGGTATAGCTAGCCTAATTTGGTGGCCACAGTGGGAAACTGGGTTTTTGAGTGGCATTAAACCACAAAACGAGTGACATAAAAGGGTCTTAATCCCAGTAATAGTTTTAATTCAAATCATGGTAAGGTCATGGAATGTTTCCAAGCAAATACCATACATTTCGGTATGGCTCTGGTAACCTGTAACAGGTTAAGTTAGGTGTGGTTGGGTAGGCTTGGGTCATTAGTTAAAGAAACGAAAGCATTAAAGCACGAAAATTATCATTTCAACGCATAAGGTATACAATAAAAACTTAAGAAAATTATCATTCAAAGTCGAAAATGGTTTAATGTAAACAAATTTACTACATACCTAAAGTAGAACTATATATTTTTTGTCTCAGAAGTGCATTGGTGCCTCGTGATAAGGATAAATTACAGAGAAGAAAGAAAAAGGGAATTGCTTACCTTACTCTGTAGATGGGCTTGTATACGACAAATTCTTGGTTTATTACTTCTCCTTCATATACTGACAATGTTATTTACTTTCACAGGAGTATAAATGGACTGTCACACATAATCACAAATGCTCTAGATAAAAGCTGTTTTTGTGGCTTTTAAGGAAGCGTAAAGTACCTAGTTATTGTTATTAACAGTACATTAACCCCAGGCGCTTACTTTCACTTTAGTAAACCTGCGGCATATGTATAGACTAGGACTAGGAGTCACTAACCACTGGTGAACACTTTTGATACCACCAGGGTCTGTCTCCTAAGAATGCAGGTTACAAGAAAGTTTACTTTGTGTATAGGGCTATCTACTATTCCCACAATTGATATTTTCAGGAAAACCTATTTTATACATATATCATTCTTTCCCAGAATTTACCGATTTCAATTTAAAAACCACGTACACAGTATAGCTTGTAGCATTTGTCAAATTATTATTTTAATAACTGACATAATGCTGTTATTTTACTCTATATACGTAAGTACAACACAGTATTCAGTTCAATGTTCATTAACAATAACACCTTACAGAGCAATCAAAACCGTATTACGTCTGCGTAATTGATATATCTGGTGGAACTGAGAAGCTAAACTAACACATTCTCATAAACGACAATAATTGAGCATCATAATCTAATAGTAGGTACCGTAATGCATCATTCATTGTTTAGCCAACATATTAAGCTTGCGTTCATATGCAAAACCGGTGCTGATTAGAAACATTGCAAGCTCAAACATATGTCAGTTATGCTCTATTGAAATTTTTAAAACATTTGAACCTTACAAATCCTGTCATTCAATATTTTTTTTTTATTTAACCTACCACTTTCGCAAAAGACCTTAGCTTCTCCGAATAGGTGTACGATAGAACGCTGTACTACTGGTCATTACTGTGGCCCTTGCGCCTCAGCACAAGACTAAAATCTCTAATCTAATTTCGTAGGCAAAGGAAGTTTATTTCAATGTAGCCTACTATGAGATTCAGGGCCTCTGTAACACGGTTTTTTCGCAATAACTTTTTATCTATGCATTTCATAAATATAACGCTTATTCAGAATACATATTATATCATCACATAAATTTTGAGTGTAGGTTGAATAAATTTGGTACTTATTACGTAAAAGTGACCTTTTTTGAAGACGGGCCAACTTACTCAGAGAAAAGGTTTCGAACGCACTCGTTACGTAACTTATGACAGCATTTCTTCCCTCTTTCTCGATGGATGATTGGCTATACGTAACGAAGGCTAAACCTCTGGCAACAATGACATACAAATTTAAATACAAGCAAAGCAGTACACCTTTATGAACTCTGGAACCTCTCCACTGATAATTGTCATAATGAACAAACCAACAGAATATGTTAATAAATACAAACACACTTCGATTATTAGTCTAACTCCCAAAATAAGTTTCCAAAGAAATTACAGTCTACTTTATAGGTCACAATCAGATTGACAAGATGTAGGGAATAGTTGGTAATTATCAAAAACATAGTAGACAAGCTTGATTTGATAACTGCTATATCCAATGTCAAGCAATTTTTATTTATTGGCTATTTACCTATTTACTGAAAAAAATAGCCGGTACCGTATATTGGCTTTTAACCTTCACCAATAATTATCGTCAGAATGATGACTTCATGAGGCTCCACCCACTTTCGCCTCGTTATAATTCAGGATAACACTGAAGGCTACCATGCGCATTGTTGGATTAGAAAATTTAACTTCTGGCTATAAAAACTAATTTCTCGAGTAGTTGTAAGAAGTGCTAAATGATCCTCAAGGATCCCAGCAGTTGGCCTAAACGTTTAATTCATGTATATTAGTATTACTACTATACTGTTGCGGCACTACTGCTACAGTAGTATTACTACGCTAGCACTGATAAACCACCCACATCTATGTATCGTTCCGCCATTCATAAAGTCTTTGGGTTTCAGAGCAAATGGAATTTCTGTCTGGTGGATGGGCGGGGCAACATTTAGTCAAGAGGTGTTTGTTTACCTTGCTTACGTAATGAATGTTTTTCGACTCTTGGCTCGTAATCATTGGCCATAGCGTCGGGTAGATCATTTTTACTCTATAAAAATTAAAACTATCGGGTTAAGGTTATTGATAATGCTGACAAAATTTGTGTGTGGTTGTAAAATATACATATGTCAACTTTCAGCTACATCCGATGCTTTGACAAGGAGCAAAGTCCAAAAAACCGTGTTACAGAGACCCTGAATGTCATAGTAGCAGGTGGCGCCATCAGCACGACAAAGAACCCACTCTTTCCATAATGCAGAAGAGTTCAGAGAACAACCATTGAGTCTAGGTGATTTTTAGGTTTATTGTAGATTCACCAGACTCGCACGATTATCCCTTTCTCCTCCATGATTTAGTAAGCCATACAGTATACGCATTTTCATTTTGCCAGTCAGTATAAAATACACTGATCGGTTAGTCCACCCGACAGCCTGTTTTCTTTTTCTTTTTTCATCTATAATCGTGGCAAATTTCGATGTTAGCATACAGCGGGTGTGGTAGTTTTATTCTTATTTTTTTTAATAAGGAAATTATAAATTTTCAGTACCCACGTCATTCAAATTAGCCAACAAAATTCAAAATTTTCTTGCTCAGATACGGTTTAATCACTGAGAAGCTACATGGATCTAACTCAGAGAATTACCTCTAAACCTAAATAATCGCCATTCCTTTGTAATATTTTTCTCGATCCAGCCAGTTAGCATATATAGAAAAAATTTAATTCACAAAAAGAAAAAAAAAAAAAAAAAACGCCCAGCCACAAGACAGATACAAATGAAGTAGGGCATAAGGGTTTACTCTGCAACCTGATAAATTATGAAAGCGAAAGTAGGTGTGTTCTCAATGCAGTATAAAAAGCGAGTCTCCTTATATACCTAATACGCACAATGCCAACCTTACTTAAGAGGTAGACATTGGGACTTCAAGCAAAAAAATCTAAATACATAGCAAATGTATTTACTTAGAAGCACCATCATATAACCGCATGGCTTCCTCGTGGCTGATAGAATTCCCCATAGAGGGCACTATTTATAGTTCCTGCATGAGAACTTTGCAACTTGACCATGGGTTATCGCTTGTTTGCACTTCACAACTGTTCCCATTCTTAAGTTACCTGGCTGTCTCCGCCATATCTAACTTAATCTTCAAACAGAACTTATGGGAGTTTGTATGGATTTTACGTTGAATGGAACCAGTGGTTATTCAGCAATAGGCGTAACCTCCATCTAAAGTAGATAATTGATAGTTCCAGTCACCTCCTCTAGACCATCTCAGTAATTATCCTAGGTCGTCTGCCAGTACTTCGTTATGCAGACGTTTGACAATGATAGTACTTTCCCCAATATGCTTAACTTTTGCCTTTCGTAAAAAGCAGCACAAACGACCCTACAACTGGTTACGCCAATTTTATCCCTTACAAACGGCCTCATGAGCAATATTTGAAATTTCTTGCAGAATTTACTGACAATTTCACGAGATGTTTTCGTTTTACCAGTAAAAACTTTTACCCCAACGACTACACCATTCACTGATCCGGTCCACGTCCTGATCGAGGGTGAGGACATCTCGTTTTCTTCACACTAAAAAATATGTGGACCAATTACACTAACTCCAAACATAATCTGGCTTGGTTCACTCAAAATCCCATCAACAGAAAGCTGTCACTGCTTACCTGTATATGCATATTGACCTTCAGCTAACATTAACTTATTAGTGGCTTAATATAATTTCATCTTAACTTTATGTTTACTTATCTACTTTTGAAATTTGCTTACATCATGCCTTCTGCTACTTTGGTAGCACAGGGTAAATGAATATTGACATGTAGTTACTACATGTGTTATTCTTTGGAATGGCATAGTATTATTGAGCTTGAGCTCATCCGCTGGCATAATATTATTGAGCTTGAGCTCATCCGCAAAAATACCGTCTACATGAAAATCTAAAGAATCTAGTCATCTTGGGAGACATCTTTTCTACAATGGGAAAACTGAAAAAACCATCAGGATCTTTACCCACCGTGTCAAGATTATTCTCAACATCCCTGGAAGAAAATGCAAATTTTGTAAGAGGTTCCAGATAAATATCAAGGACACACTCAGCAAATTGCTTGGCTTCAGAAAAACTCGACGAGGCAGTTCAGCACCTCGCTTCCTCTTTAAAAGGAAATATTGGAAATTCTCTCGCTTGTATGTCAAGTTCTATTTGCAGTACAGCAAGACTCGACAAACATGGTGTAATTTTGAACTGAAGGATTTCGTCTCAATGTGCTTAACTTGGTTTGTTTGTATGGTGTTTTTGCGTTGCATGGAACCAGTGGTTATTCAGTAACGGGACCAACGGCTTTACGTGACTTCCAAACTAAGGCGAGATTGAACTTCTATCATGAGAAATACATCTCTCAAATATTTATGGAATGCCTGAGAATCGAACTCGCGGCAACATACGGGTATGCCAACACCATATCGACCACACCACTGATGCGCTCAAAACAGGGATGGTCACTTGTCCTCATTTTGATGAACTTTCTAGGAAAATGGGTGAACATATGTGTATGTTAAAGTAGGTACAGAAAGGTCTGAGGATACAATGCAAACATCTTTCGAAGTTCACTGGTCATCCCACTACCAGGTAATCTGGCGGTAGCTCCTTTCCAATTTAAGTGTTATGCAAAGCTAATAGACTTTTCTCCAAGCTCGTATCTACAATCCCTTTACCAGTGATTAACCATTATCTATAATTCTAACCATTTGTTCCCAAATTACTCTGTAGTTGATTTTTCACTTCAAGAGATTCTCGATCAATTTTACCACTTGGGGGTTATCTCGTCTTGAACATTTATTTTCCCTTAAGCGTTGCCCAGCAACCATAATGTATACACACAATGTGGTAGCATGAAAAATACAATACAGCTAAACTTTATTTTTTCCACATAATGGCATACATAATCTTTTTTAATTTGCTATTTTAAAGTGAAACCTTGGTTTTAATTCCCTTAGAAGAAAAAAATAAGTTTTTAAACTTACTAGGGTAAATTACTGGGGTACTTAATGGTCAAACTACACAGTAAATGATATTCATAGATATATAAAGCACATACAACTAAAGCATGTAATACAAACTTAAAGATGAAATTGTGGCATCAGTGTGATACAAAGTATACAAATATATAATCATGATCCCACAACTGTATCCCATGACCAAGTGTTTCATTTCTGTCAACAATTTAACATTAAAGCAGGGTGTTACTTTGTACTTTCATCCAAACACGAAACAAAAAGTATATGTATAAAAAAAATATCTTAAGAGGAATAGGTTCTGAATGGTAGCAACTAATCTTTGACACTATGCACAAATGGGTATGCAACATTATGCAAATGTATTTACCGACGCATTAATAACTGCACTGACCATTAATAACTGCACTGACCAAGTTACACCTAGAAAACGCTTACAAGGACAACCTTCAAGTGTTCAACTGCAGTTAAATATCGTTACCATGTCAATCCTCGACTAGCGAAATTAACATCTAAAGTTGTTTATTTAGGAAAAAAAAGTGTTCCTCCAAGATTCCCTATTATGTAGAACAAAACTGAATCTGTAATCAAACTAATAATCTGCCACCTTCACTTGACTACTGTGCAGACTGTAAAAAACGAATCACCCAGGTATGTTCTTATGAATGATCTTCAAAGGTTAATTTCCCAGTTCAGTCTTCCTCAGTTCCTTCGCGTCCATTCTCCTGTGGTGTTCGCGAACGTGAACGTGAACGTGACGGAGACCTAGAACCGGTACGGGAACGGCTTTCTCTCTGGGGCGAAGGTGACCTTGAACGCATATGAGAATCTTCGTCTTTCTCATAAGGACTTCGAGACCTTGAACGACTTCTAGACCTACTATGACGGTCATTTACTTCTTTTGGTTTAACTTCTGGTTCTTTAGATGCTTCACGAGATCTTGACCTCGAGCGACTATATCCCTATCCCTATCCCTGTCCCTGTCATGTGATCTTGACCTTGATCTTTTGGCATCACTGAAAAAATGGAAAAGAATTATTACCAAAACCTTCCTATTAATCTTATTATAATTAAAACTTTCACCAATAGTACCATAATTATCATAAGCAGTGAAATTAACTCTTCCAATTACCAAAGCAATTAATTTTAGGGGTGGGAGTTAAATCTGTTAACAAGAACTGTTAACATGAAAAGAAATGAAGAGTGAAAGGTAAGAGACTTGCCAGAATACACACCTTGACTTCGATCTTGACCTTGATCTTGATCTTGATTTTGACTTTGACCTTGATTTTGATCTACTTCTAGACCTTGAATCCCTGGACCTGCTCCTTGACCGTGAACGAGACCGAGAACGAGTTCTACGGGAGCCTCGTGATCGAGATCTACTCCTTGAACGTGACCGGGATCTGTTAAAAAGTACACTTCCATTATCTCACAAGTCATCCAACTACTACTTGAAATTTCATGTAGGCATCAGTTCAAAGGAAGTCTAACAACAACAATGATCATCACTGTACCTTGAGCGAGAATATGATCTGCCACGTGA
Source organism: Macrobrachium nipponense (assembly GCF_015104395.2). Taxonomy (NCBI): domain Eukaryota; kingdom Metazoa; phylum Arthropoda; class Malacostraca; order Decapoda; family Palaemonidae; genus Macrobrachium; species Macrobrachium nipponense. Next base: position 6,272,365 of record NC_061104.1, read on the forward strand.
GCGTGACCGGCGGCGGGACCTGGACCTGGAACGTGATGGGCGATCTTCAATCAATCGAATCCTCCGACCATTCAGTTCTGTGTCATCTAGCTCTCTGATGGCGCGTTTCATGTCAGACCGGGTTGCAAATTCCACCACTCTGTAATAGTAGGTACAGTACATTTAGATCAGCAAGACATGAGAAATATTTATTTCAAACTATTCCGGTTAATTAACATGAGGAATATATCACATAATATACATACCCTTCATATCGACGATGTTTGTGAGCATCTGCAAATGTGATTTCTCCTGCTTTGCGCATGTAGTCCTTAAGATCCTGCAGCAGAGTGAGAAAAGGTGAAGATTAATGGATGTAGTAATACAATGATATTCAGTCAAATGAACCATTTACACTAATTAGCTGACTACCAAGGACTTGAAATTAATATGCCTAACCGTGAGGAACCTATGATAATAGTCTTGTAATTGTGTGAAAAAATTTGACAGGTCACAGTCTCTATTTAATGAAACTATCTCATTTTTCTTGTTTAGCTGAACTATCTTTGACAGACATCTGGTGAACATTTCCTTTCTTATGTTCATGTGCTAATTTCCATTGAATCTGTCAACAGACAGTCATGCACAAGTGTTGAACTGCCATGCCCACCCTCCCTTACCAAACAATAAATGAAAAGTATGAAATGGAGATTCAACAAAAATGTTTTATTTTGCATGTTTCAAGAGTGAGATCTGTGACTAACCCAATCACCAACATGCTTCCTTTATACCAATACCTTCTTCATATTCCCAGGTTAAGATGACTGTAATAGTGAAATCTAGCTAACAGGATTCAAATGTGCCTAGCAATTATATGGGAGAGCTAAATGTAAAATGACAAATGGGAAGGATGACAATTGATAATAATGATGATGTTTCTTCAGCTACAACACGGAACTAGAGCAAGCATTCATACAAAAAGATAAAAAAATATTTATAAAAACAAATAAAGAACCAAGGAGGAAATGAAGGAAAAGCAAAGAAAGGGACTTTCTCAAACCACTGATGATATAATCATTATGTATGAAGTCAACAGCAAGTAGTTATACCCTAACGTGGGCGTAACTCATGCTACGCAGAATATTGGTCACAGGCCCTCGGTCCAGCTGGGTGGGACGGGCTGGCCCCCTGGGACACTGTGGGACAGCAGGGGTACGTCCGGGTGTTCTTGGGTAACCTCCCGGGCCTCTCCCGTCCACCTCTACTTCTCACTCACCGGGTGTGGGGGGGGCCATCTTAAAACATAGGCGCACAGTTTAAAATAGATTGCTGCAGGATGATGCATTTCTGCACATACAGTACTCATAAACCTACTCATCCCCTACTCACACCACACTAGTTCTAGTAATAAATTTTTAAGCTCAATCCCTGTGTGATGATCTACCACAAGTTATTTCCTTTCAAATTTCACCAATCATGTAAATGCATTAGTTTATGAATATGTATATACAACCTAAGATCAATTTTCCTTGACATATGAAAGGGTATTTAATGTTTCCTTGATATCTGCAAATTTGATCCAAGTAATATCTAACTGAAACCATTCATGGGCTTTTATTTCATTTTTTTTTTTTTTCTAAATAAAAAAAGTATCAACATTACTAAGATAGGATTTTCATGAATGGTATTCAACACATGCTCACAATTTACCCTGCATATCCTCATTTTCATTTTCTGACATATCAGTGCAAAATTATTCCTGTATTTAAAAGCAGTACTCAAGACAATTGCTTTTAACTGTTGAAGTGCACCAAGTCCACAAATTCCATATTCAAAGGCTTCTGCACATGGAATAATCTGATATTAAATTTTGAAAACTAAAATTATCAGAAACTGCACTTGTAGTGCATACCACTCACCCTGGTATACCACACCATTTCCATAAAATCTTAAGAAACCAACGACAAGATTAGTTATAGTTACGCTCTGAAAGCTTGCATAGTTAACACAATCACTCCACAGTAATTTATTCCAAGCTCAATAATGACTGAATCATTCCTACATTTCACTACCTTTCACAATGAAGGTTCAAAAAACTAAAGTAATATTAGCTAACCATTCTTTTTTAGCATCAACCTTCTCTATCACAATAAAATGCTTTCAAAGATGTTTTTTTCCAGAAAACACCTGGAAGCCTTTACTCTCCTTGGAAAATCTGGCAAATTTTAATATAATAAATTAACTTCCACTCACATGCTGCACCCTTACTATTAAATTTTGTAATCTAACTTACACCCTAAATAAATAATGACTCAACAGCTGTATCTCTAACTTTGAATGTGCACTTCAACTTGGCTGAATAATTTGGCTTAATTCTTTTCCACCAAAATAAATACAACGCACTGCACTTACATTATATTGTACTCAACATGCAAATATAAGTTTGAGTATAAACTATAGCATTAATATTTAAAACTTTAAAAAATTATTTTTCTCAAAACTTATGAATGCTGGTAAGATATAAGCACTTGAAAAATTATGACCAGCAAAAGATGATGCACACCACGATATTTCTAAACTCGTAGAACAGTATAAAAAATTATTCTTACCTAACACTGCATAACCCAGACAGTACACGGCATAAGACCCACCCTTCAACCAGGTCGTTTGTTTTATATTTTAAATCACCAGAATACCTCCAGTCGATGGTCCTTAGTTAGAAAACTAATTTGGAAAATTGTGCCCAATGCTTTTGGTTTCTCATTATGCTCCCCAGTATAGGCTGTAGACTGTAATAGCACAAAAATAAAAGGTAAGATGATTCAAATATTCTAACTTTAGCCTCATCTCTGGCTTATATGAAAATTATGAGGCAATCTACTGCCACTGCAATCAACATTCAATTAACGACACCCTATGCAATATTCAAATATATCTACCTATTTTCAATCATCAGTCTTGAAGTTCCAAGATTTTTCTAAATTCCAATTTTTTTCTTTAGTCTACATCAACAGTAACTTTCAAAAGTACACTAATTCATGATGAAAAAATGACATCATAGTACAGTATATTACAGGACTACTAACAGTACAATACAGTACAATCAAACAGCTCCAGTCACAATTTCAAAGAATTGCAAAGTTAGGCTACCAAAATAAATTAGTCCATAAAACAGCAGAGCAGAGCTAAGCTAGACCAATAATACCTGAGCGATGATTTACCTCACCACAGCACGACAAGTCTCGACCCGACTCTTTATTAAGTTTGGGATCCACACGCAACCAGGCAGGGAGAGGGGGAATCTCGTGCACGAGAGCTTCTCATCCAAGTAAATTCTGAACGACCGTAACTTTTACTTTTGCCCCCTGCTGTGAGACCTGAAACTTAACTGTTAAGAACTACATTACCACTTTTCAAAATTATGCAGCATTAATCCAATTTCTCTACAACTACCGAATCCACCTTCGTCCCCCAAACAGTTTGTGTGACGCCACCGCGAGCCCTCGATAGATGGTTGTGGAAGGAGGTTGTGGGGGGAGCAGAGACCAGTGATTGGGACCCACCTGCCAGCTTATGCGAGACGACAGGTTTTCTACGATGACTCGATAAGGCGTCCTTGTTGGTGGGCCGTACCTGCGGTGAAGGTCACTTGGCTTACTCCACTTCGCTCTTTAACAAGTGAATAACGATGTTTTACCAAAAGTTAAATTTTTCAAAACTGAGAACCAAAAAATATTTGGTCTTTAGCCTTACAATAAAAAGAAAACATTTCTACAAAGGATGACATCAATTAATGGTAATGATTACATTTTTAAAAATATAGTCTCGGTGCATAAATTAGAAACATGACTGAGAAGTAAATGAATGTAAAACACTAGGACTTCTAAAAAGCACTTGAGCTTAACTTTAATTAAGAACACAAAGCTTCATTGTGGAGGAAATTACAAGGAATGATCAAGCCTTAATGTAGGCATTTCAAAGAAAATTACCTAAAATTGATAAAAAGGGTTTATTACTTTCACAATTATTTAATTACAAAGTGTTAACATTGGCACTGTATGAAGCCCAGTCACCTTACTACCCAATTAATAAATTGAACTCTACTACAATTAAATAAGAACCTCTGGAAAATACAAAAGTTAATCACCTGGATCAAATAAAAATTCATTAGCCAAGAAATAAATAGAAACCCAACAACATGGGAAAAAATACAACAAAACACAGGCAAGAGGAAATTTCTTTTGATAAACTAACTCATGAACATTTGGACAATAGAGTTAAGCACTGGGGCACTTCTCCCATTCAGCACTTACAGGCATTGAAAAGAGGGAATTGAAGTAGTTAGAAGAAAGGAAGTAAAGGATGCAGAATTGAGTGGGTGCAGCTTGGGGCCAAAAGGACACTGCAAACCACTTTAATAATGCCTACAGTTCATCATATGAGGTGCATTGACAGCACTAACCCACTTTAGGGGATTTATTGGATGCAACAAGCATTTCAGAAAATCCAACTGTGATAAATGGTTACCTTTGAATAAACTTCATCTCTACAAATACTCCAATAACAGTACCCCACAAAGTTATAAAAACTTCTATACACCATGTATAGTCTTTAACAATATGAAATGAATATGGAATACAAAAATGGAAACCCTATTATTTTTAAACCACTGGTAACATGTTAAATTTACACATACCTTACTCCAATAAATGTAAACATTTAAAAGTACGTAAAAGCAAATTCAGAAAACTAATTACAAAAGAGCTGAAACTAACCATAGTAATACAGCATTCAGAAAATGTAGTTGGGAAGGTATGCAAATGTGCAAATTTGACAGCAAGATATCACCCAACAACTGAACATGCCAAAGCAGTGCAGTGTCACAATGCTTTTATGGCTCCAGCCATCAGAAACAGACTTCACAAAAAAACCACCAAAACAAATTACAAACCACATTAAAAATATCTATATTTCAAACATCCACTCCCTTCAACTTGTGGTTGGAAATAAAATGTATAAACCAAAGGTGCTACAACCATATCTGAAGCTGACTAAATTTCTTGACAGAAATCAAAACGTACTCAAAATCAACCTTGCAAAACTACGAGACTTCACCGCTATAAATCTGTCTGATTTGCTCACCAGAGGAGTATCACTTAATAAACTACATAATTGCAATTGGATAACCATTCATCTAGGACTATTCACTCTAAGGTGCTTTAAGTGTCATTTAATGTTGAATAACTTTTAGCCATTCACATTTTATTATTAATACTGTAAACTAAATTTTCTCCAGATAAGAAACAGGTATGTTTGCAGTGAACATCAAGTAAACATGACATGATGACATGACCCCAACCTCAATTTTAATATTTAGTTCACTTTCCCTTGAGCTGAACGATTTACCTTGGACCAAAATCTTAACTTAACCTAGATGGCCATTGAAAACACTTAAAACTTTTATGAGTCGACACTTAAAACTTTTGTGATTCAAAGAACTAACTATTCATGTTGTCTTATTATATTAGATGCATATTATACACAAACTGGCCATAATTACAACATACATCATTCACAAAAAAGAAAAATTATGGCATAGTTTGGCATTCATGAGCATATATGCGCAAAATATCATTAACATTTATATAAGTTTAGAAATCATGCAGATTTTCCCAACTTAATCCACAAGAACTAGACTATAGGATGCATAACAATTTGTTTCACATATCAAAACAACTCATTCTGCAACTTTAATTCATTTCAAAGCAAGAAACAAGACCAATTCTTCTGTAACAATGGTGAAGTGTTTTTTTGAAACTATAAACAGATACACCTCATTTCTCATTGATTCTGTTAACCCTTTCAGTACCTGACCAAAACAGATATTATGCCGACAAAAAAGAGGAGGAAGATGAGCCACTAATGTCAATGCCAACCCCCTTCACATCACTCCACCTCCACTGACCCTAACCTTTGACCCCTGGCTTTTTTCTTTTTTTTCCCCCAAGTAGTGCTTAACTTTTTTTTTTTTTTTTTTCATTTCCGATGTCATAATTTTTTTTTTTTTTTTACATAGGTTTAATTCAGAACCTATTACACACACTCCCAGGTTACCGGCAGGGTTCCATTCTGGAAGCTCAACGGTAACCGAAAATTATCGCTAACCGAAATTCAAAAGTTTACGGGCACCAAAGTCCATCTTACAGTGCCCTAAGACTGGTTCCCAATACCTTAGACATTGTCAGTCTAAAATGTAATGATTCTCTAATGAAAAGGCAGAATTTCATTTGCCAAATCCTTTACTATGGTCTGCATGGCAGTTTACCTTCTAGTCAAATAAGTTACAAAAGCAAAGGAGAATGATAATTTGTTTTTTTGTATGGTGCTTTTACGTTGCATGGAAGCAGTGGTTATTCAGCAACGGGGACCAACGGCTTTACGTGACTTCCGAACCACGTTGAGAGTGAACTTTTATCACCAGAAATAAACATCTTTCACTCCTCAATGGAATGCCTGAGAATCAAACCCACGACAACCGAGGTGGGACGCTATTACCATACCAACCACGCCACTGAGGCGCTAGGAGAATGATAAAAGTATTGTTATAATCGTTGCTTAAATGCTACAGCCATAAACTGAATAAAAAGTTATTTTACTACAAACAACCGAACCAAATCAGGTATCATCATCATCATTTTGCTAGAATTTCAGCCATTGTACAATAGTAAATTGCCTTACTTGTGTTACAAATGATGTTAAGTAGAATAGGACTGACATTTTTTTTTTTTTTTACATTATACCTTTATTCACTATGGCAAAAATATCGGCAAGGAAATAGCAAACTGCTAAATTTAAGCTGTTGTAGCTGAAGCTGAGAAAACAATCTTCACACTGCTAATGACTAATAAGTTATCGTGAATCAGCAACATAGATGAAACTCAACTGCCAGCACATAACTTGTTACTGTAGGTGATCATCATAACTATCTGTACAGTATATCATAGTATGTAAACCTGACAGGGTCAACAGTTCCTACAGAAGTATGCACTGTTGAATTTTGGAGCTTTAGGCTATGTTCAAACTGCTCGTATGTTGCAATGATTTTTAGGCCCTAACAAAATTTAATGCTTCTGAGGCAACCTAGTTCACATAGCATTTATTTTGGATAGATTACCAACTCTTGAATAATAAAAGATGGCTAAATCATATACAGATGACAATATTAATCTTAAATAGTCATTAGTAGTGATGTATGGCGTATGCGATTTTTTTTTAACCTGAACATGTAATTTCCAAAGTCCTACAGCTTAATTTAGGTTATCATTGATTCTTAAGGTAACCTCAAGTGAGAGAATGTGTAGATAACTTCGTTAGCATGTAAAGGAAACCAATGCACTTAAGCAAAGGCACAAAATCTTGGTTTCATCTCAACAAAGCCAATCCCGCCCATTTATACTGAATTTTAGCTACAGCAATAATTTATTCATTTTTTTTAATGAGGGGCTAAAATAATCAAATTAGGGGTTTTTTCAGTGGCGGAGTGCTAAAATAATCAAATAGGGCTAAGATCCTATGGCTCAATTGAGCAGTATCATGACATGAAAAACTTTTTTTCTTAAAACATCTGAACATGCGTTTGAGACTTTTTGTCTAATGCATCAATGCAGGATTAAAAAATATATACCGTATATTTCGGCGTATAAGTCGACCGGAAGATAAGTCGACCCCCCAATTCTGAGTAAATTTTTATGATTTTAACTAATATCGGGTATATTAGTCGACCTATAAAATGTGAGCAGCAGGGTAAAACGTATCATATAAAATAACCTGAATGTTATTACGGTACATATGTTGCTCTACTTACCATAAGAAATACAGGTAATATACTCGGTATATTAACAAATCTGTGTAATATATAAAAGATGAATACCGGCAAATATGATTAGAAATGACGAAACGGAAGATACGTTACTCGAGTGTAATGTAAACAAACAAAGCGCTAACTAACGCTGCATAACAGCTTACGTTTATATGTATGTACAAACTGCCACTCAAGTTAATGTTTTGATTAAGTTGTTAAAACGACGTGCCGGTATTTTATTATTATGTTGGAATATTCCTTGACCATTGGTTCTTCTATGGCATAAACAGGCTCATTTGAGGGAAAACGAACCTGCAGTTGATTCACCAGATTCAAACTGGGATCCTTATGATGAAACCATGAATGATAATTTGTTTGATGAATTGTTTAATTCAAATGACGATGAAGGATTTTAAATACATATTTACTATTAAATACAAATTTTTTTTATTTTATTTAAAGTGATAAATAAAGATTTCATACCATAAATGTTTTTGAATAATACCCCGGTAAATACAAAACTGTCAGAGTGAACGCATCCTTCTCAATTACTGTACTACAAATGGCTACGCAATGTTTACACTTGCTGTTCGATTGGGGTTTCTTCAAGTTACTTTGATTTTTTTCATTTTATTTAAGGTAATGGATGTTCTAATGTAATATTGTTGTCGTATTACAGTGTGAAATGTTTTTAATACTGGTATTTACATACATAGTTACCTCAACAAGGCTGTCATTGTTATTAGCCAACTGTAAAGCCTGGATTCCTGTACCGATATGCCAAAATAATAAAGATTCACTTTTTGTTACCGTTAGATAAGTCGACCCCCTTATTTTGGCATGATTTTTTTGGGCTAAAGGGTCGACTTATACGCCGAAATATACGGTATATATCTATATTCTCATTTTTCCCCTGCAATTTGGCTATATGGTATGCAACATTTTCTTTCATGTTTGATATAGTATTAGATATCACTCTTATGAAACATATTTTGGGTTTCACAAGATAAATGTGCTTTCACATTCAAAGAGGTGATAAACATGAAGCATGATAGTCGACATTTAAGACAACATCGAACGAAACCCTATGCATGATGAAACATCACTTTTGAGCATGGCTATGTACTTTGAACTACGGTACACCCTCCTTGACTTGAAAAGGGAAAAGGGGTAACTGGCATTATCAAGTAATTTCACCAGACCACTTATGTTCGTTCACACAAGCTAGAACAGAAGTCACATCCGAATTACAGGTATCAACTTGCCAGAAGCCTTTCAATCAAAAGCAAGTTGAAATCAGAGTTTTTCCAGAGAAGAATAAGTTATGATATACCACTTAGCAAATGGGATTTAAATAGATCATTGCTGATCCAAGTAATCTTAGGTGAGAATTTCTAAACAAAATATATCTAAAATATTGACTTTTAAATCATCAGAACACTAACAATGAAAAAACCGAATCAAGGTTGGTTATAAGATTAACTGTTTCACTACACAAAACTGATCTCCTCTGTCGTTTGGGATTTGGGACTGATCTCTTCAGTTCAAATTTGGTTCCAGTTAGGCAGTTCAAGATAGATAAGACTTTTTTTTCTACGTCTAGCGATAAAGAGCAACACTATTTCCATCTTACAGGATAACCTTAGGACAAGGGCTAAGAGCTTCTGTAACTATATAAAAAAACCATGATATTTGTAGGCCTGAGCTATCAATAGTTCTGATGGTGACCGTAGTTAATTAATATAGTGATGCTTTTTATATCACAGTTATAAGCAAACACACCTTAGATAATTTCAAATGGCAGAGGAGGAAGCAGATTTGAAGGTTCAGTTCGTAAAAAAAATTGGTCTGAAACTTTTGGATGGAACAAGTAATTTTCTACAGAATGCTAGACTGATGTTGATTTTTTTTGGCAAGATTTTCTAGATGAAATATTTGGTCAAGAGCAAGCACTCTTGATTTTAACAAAGATTTTTAAAGTGAATAACAAAAATGGCTTTACGTTAATCCATGCTTCGAGCTTTACGTTAATCCATGCTTCAAAAAGTATCACACCGAAACAAATTACTAATAAAAGTTATGATTCAATTTTTTATTTACATAATTACACCTATGTATAACTTGCACATTTTATCTCCAATATAATATTAACTTGTAATACCTCAGAAAGGGATAGCACAGACTAGTTGGTGGTACAATAAGAATAAAATTTTAAGAGGGATATTTGAAACAATGCTAAGTGACTGTTGACAAGTCATTGTAGCATTTTACTCGTTTTTCTGGATGGACCATGAAAACTCTTGAAAATGTTTCAAGTTTTTAAACACTGCCACCTATTCAAAACTGCAAACCTCTAGTAAGGAGTCCCTATGCCACCCCATCAACAATTACCACGTGTGTAAATTCATGGTTTGGAGAGTTTTCAAGAAGAATAAAAAAACTTGTACACACGACTTTGTGTATCCTTGGCCACAATTTACTAATGAATCCTTCAAGTCAGTCACAGAAGTCTCATTTGATAGAGCAGCCAGATTAAAAAGAATTAACCTGATACAAATTCTAAAAAGCAAATTCCTATTAGCAAAAATCAAGGACAAACCAAGAAGAAATTCACAAAAGATACAAAACCAGGCATAAACAAGAACCATACAAAGGCTTTTATGGAAGGAATTTACTGAAAAGATTGAACATCAATGCACACAACCACAAAAGTAGGATTTACTTGTAGGGAAAATACAAAAGGGCAAAAAATCAAGACAATTTATATATACTCCAAAAGCTGAATGAACTAAGACCTTTACAGCATTTGCAAACCTAACAAAAGAAAAAATTAAATATATATACCCTTAAAACATGGAAAGTAATCTACTTAACTATACATGAATATTAAGTTTTCACTTTTTTTTTTTTTTTTTTATATTTTCAAAGATTGTGCCAAGCATGAAAGAACTAACATTCAAGTATGAAAAGTAAACAATTGTGCATGCTTGAAATGTAATGGCTTTACAACAAACTACCATTAAATAATATGCAAATGATAAGTTTGCCTGTAAAGCCTGTAACTGCCCCACAAGTACTGGTTAATGTATACATAACAGGAGAAACTAAAACTTGTATGAAACAGGAGACAAATTTCTTTTAGTAGGAGTTTTCTCTTAACGACTCTACTTCAGTGGGGGCAAGTCTTCTCTACTCTTCAAAAATGAAGGTACTATTCCCAATGACTACCTTTCAAGAGGCAAGTTTTCTTTAGTTACTCCCTTTCAAAAACTTCTGATGATGGACAATTCTCACCTCTCAAGCCAAGCTGGACGTCTATCACGTTCACGGTCGCGGCCACCATAACCTGAATATCCACCTCTCCTCGGTAAACCCCTGGCATGTTCTACGGTGACCCTGCAAAAAGGATATAGAAAAATTATTGTATAATGTTTATGAACTAGTTATGATAAAAAATTTATGGTCAGAAATCTAAAACAATGATACAACAAAATCATGACCTTGCCAGTTTTTACTACCACACAAAGTAGTTAATGTGATCAATCTTACACTATCATCTATATATATATGAAGGAAATTTACAGACATCTGAAATGCACAATTTCAACAAGAGAGAATATTCATCCATTACAAACAAATTGATGACGTGTGAAATTTTTATTTTTGAAACACGTCCCAGTATTAACCTACCTTTCGCCAAGCAGCTCACGTCCATTCATTTCATAGACTGCATCATCAGCATCTCGCTCATCCTCAAACTCCTGCAATCCACAAAACATTTCTATACTGAAGATCAGGATAATTATTTTTTTTTTTTACATATACTGAAATTAAAATCAGGGTAATTATAAGCCTAATTACTCTTTAAACTTCGTGAAAATATTACCACCAAAAACAAATAAAACAGTAAAATATAAGTAGAACTTACAACAAAGCCATATCCATTTTTTAGCAAGCAATCTCTTAACCTTCCATATCTTTTGAAAAAACGCTCAAGATCCCTCTCACGACAGTTGTAGTGCAACCCACCAACGTACACGCGTGCCATTTTCATATTAACTAATTACCTGTAAAAGAAAATGGATATAAATTTTAGGGATTACAATTAAAACAATATTTCATGCCATGCAGCCACCTCTGTTAAACAGGCCATTTAAATTAATAAGAATTATTTCCTAGGTTATAAGACTAGACAAATAAAAACCACGCCTGCACACCTTTTATTTACTTGCACTTCAGGCATGAATTGCACATTAAACAATCTCAAGATTTTATTATGCTTTTTGGGACCTCACAGTTTCATGAATTCTGGTAACTTGGGAAAACAAAGTGATTATGTTGAATAGGAAATGCCCAAAGGAAGTACATGTTTATAAAATCAGAATTTTTTAAAGCAACTTGTAATCTTCCTAACTACAACCCCAAGGTCCTTGTATCAAAATTACTGTGTTAATGGAAGCTGGGGGTACTTTTTTACCTGGAGTACTTGCTAGTCAATTGTTTTTAATATGGTGCAGGTGACCTGTCGTTTGCTTGTCTGCAGTATCTGGTCTTTCAATTGGATATAGATCTTCAATACAGGTGAACAATAACTCAAGGTTGCACCAGCAACTCTGATCAGAACAGCATAAAGAGATGAATCACTTAAACACAACAAATGATTATAGTGGGGTAATTAGAACTTTCCCATGGTATAAAATTACCTTGCTGGAGAAAGGTAACATGTATGCACTATTCTAAATTATACCTAACCTGTACCGTAGTCTCAAAATTAAACTTAAGGTTTATTTCACTCATAAAATTTATAAAATAAATTCAGTTTTCCATTAATGGAAGTTAACTCTTCTACTACAATTTTATCAGCCTTTGAAGATTTTCAGTTTTGGCTATGCTGTTTCCCAGCATTACCTTCATAATGGGCTGCAATCTTCTGCATGATAATTGTAGGCTAAAATGCCCTGTAACATCAGCAGTGAGGACTTGCAAGGGGATATGTACTGTACTGGGACTAGGGGAAACTAGCTAAAGAGGATGTCCTATCCATGGTTTTTTTCCATTTTCTATATGTTATACGTGTAGGTAATTTGGTAAATGTTAATAGTGTAATACAGTACTGATCATACTCTTGTTCATATGTATAGCAAGTTTAAAACGCATTTCAGTTCAACCACACGACACCCCCGGGGAATTTAATGCCTCATACTTTCACTAGTATAAGCAACAAAATGTTTTATCGTGCTAATTACAACTAAATCTTGAGTAATATTAATAAAATAAAAAAAATTATATGCAAGCAGTGTTCATGCACCACTAAACGAAGCAAAGGGTGCATATATAACATTGGGGGAGGGGGACTAAAATAAGCATGTGAAGTCTTCATAAAATATGTCCCCTCTTCAGGACGTGTGCCACTTGTTCCTCACGGAATGGCTACATCCTTCCTAGTGCTCATTCGAACAACTACTCAGTATAATCATATTGCATATAACATTTATATAAATACTTATTTTTCTTTATTTACAAGGGTCTAAATGCTAACTATCCTAAATGTACTATTAACGATTTTATGGTCAATTCACATGACCTCAAGGCAGCAAATTCAAGTAACTTTTCGGGAATGTGGCCGCAATCCGGGATCAGTGGTTGCTTTGTCTCCACTCGGACATTTGCCCTAATAGAAAAGTATGCCATTATTTTATAATTCAGGAGAAAACTCTTACTTCAAGTGGAGCAGAGGTCTCCATGTGCTGCCTTGAAGGGCCACAATCATTGACTGATGACCATGGGCAGTCATGGCAGAGGATTAAATTACTTTTATGGGAAGGTGGCCATGTTCCGGGAGATGTGGCCACTCAAGTCATTTACCTGGGCCAAGTGAATATTCGCAGACCGTCAATTTTTAAAGGAAAAAATCTATGGACCACCAATTTTCAAGGGGAAAAGTTTGTTAGTGTGCTGTCAGTAAAGTTTGTTAGTGTGCTGTCAGTAAGAAAGTGGCGGAGAGACGCTTTGCGCCTTATCCGCATACTTAAGTATTCTTGGCAAGCTCGTTTGTTCTGGCAAGAGGTATTGTTTCCCTGTGTGCACTAGCCTCAGGGTTACGATCAACTGGGTACTTAGATAGAAACTGTAACTTGGTACCGCAGATAGGGTAAAACATCACGGACGACCAACCCTCATCACGCTGGACGGGTCTTATTCACTCAATATTTAATTGGTGAAACAAGAATACAATTAAAACTCTTCAGCATACCAATCAAAAGATTGAAGTTTCATCTACATAATGTGATATATAAAAGCCCATACGAACTAAAATAAGCATGTGACGCTCTTCGTAAAATATGTTTTCAAGGCAGTTTTGAAATCCAATATGGCAGCTACCGTGTGGATGGCAGGGTCTGTTCACGGACTATCCACCATCTCTCCCAGCCTTCCCAGCACTCATTTGAACAATGTTAGCGTATGTATGTAACGTTTATTGATCTTACTCAAGATTGCAGTTGTAATCAGCACAATAAAACAACATTTTGTTGCCTATATTAGTGAAAGTATGAAACTTGTTATTCCCGGGGTTATGGTTTGAACTGAATTCATTCTTACCTTGTAATCGGCGGTTTTTATCCTTACTGCCATCACAACTGAAACTCCACAGTGCTTATTTGATTGTTATTATACACATTTTGGTCTCAGTTCACTCCACATTGCACTTTAAACCCGTTGCTGTTCCTGGTTTCTAAGCGCGCGCGCCATAAACACAATTTCGAACAGCAGACGACGACAGACGACGAAAATGACAATTTGTCTAAAATTGCATTTTTCCTAACTATACAAACCTGAGGTCCTTTTACAATAGGAAGGTACTAGCGGCAGCTGGATAGGTCGTAAGCTTTCGAACAAGGGGTTCGGTAGTTAACTGCTTGTCCGACAGGCGCGCGCGCGCGACTGGGAGGTAAACAAATCACTTTTGCTTTTGGCCCAAGCAAAAACTGCTGAGTGAGGGGTGGCATGAGGTGGGGCTATGTGTAAAAGGACCTCAGGTTTGTATAGTTAGGAAAAATGCAATTTTAGACAAATTGTCATTTGTTCCGACACGGCATACAAACCTTCGGTCCTTTTACAATAGGAAGACTCACTTCTTGGTGGGAGGAATCTGAGTCTTTTGTGAACAGACTGGTGTTCGCCCAACCTTGGAAGCCTCCCTGGTCGTAAGAGCGAGGGAGGGATCCAAGCCTCTGTCCGATTGATCGGGTGTGCACACGCAGGATCAATGGTCAGACCTCTGGACCGAGTACTAAGAGAGAGGCATGCGTCTCTTCGTACCAGCAATGTAAGAACTTGTTCCTGTACAGGAGCAAATATAAAGTCATGGGTTTGACTCTTGTAGGCATCCACTTCCCCCCCTTGTAGAAGGAAGTGGTGGATATTCTGCTCCTATCCCTAGTGAAAGGGATAGGATGGTGGGGCTCTGTCATATAGCTCACCTGCATCTCGTCCTCATCCAGCGTAGTGACGACCGTGGCCCTCTGCCCACAGGTAGAGGAGGAGGAAAAGATGGGAAGAGAGAGCCAGTCACTCACTCACTCACACATCCATCCACACAGTCACACCAGGACTCGATGCTGTTCAGCCTGCGAGGGTCTGGGTTAGCTACACAACTTGTTGAGCAGCCACCACGGGTCCCAAGGAAAAGGTATCCAAGGACCTGTGGGCAATATTCCCGAAGGGTAGAAGGACGTAAAGTTTAGTCTGGTTTAGACCAGACCCCTGCCTTCAGGACCTGCGCCACGGAGAAGTTCTTACGAAACGCCAACGAGGGGCCAATACTTCTGACTTCGTGAGCTCTCGGACGGGACGTACGGATGTCGTCACTACCATCAGCCTCATACGCCCTCCTGATGACCTCACGCAGCCAGAATGAAAGTGTGTTCTTGGATACTTCTTTCTTGGTGACCCCGGTGCTAACGAAGAGGCGTCGACACTCAGGCCTGAGGTGTCGAGTTCTCTTCAGATAGCGCCGTAGCGCCCTCACAGGACAAAGCAGCATCTCAACCGCATCATTATCGGTGAAGTCCAATAGGGAGGGAATCGTGAATGACTCGAACCTGTCGTCAGGGATCAACGGTTTCTGAGTCTTCGCAACGAAGTTCGGGACGAAATCGAGCGTCACAGATCCCCATCCCCTGGAGTGTCGTACATCATAGGAAAGACCATGAAGTTCCCCTACTCTCTTCGCCGATGCCAGGGCCAGCAAGAAGAGGGTCTTGAGGGTCAGATCCCTGTCTGACGACTCTCGGAGTGGCTCGAACGGCGTTCGAGTCAGACTCCTAAGGACGAGAGTCACATCCCACGCAGGGGGCCTGAGTCCCTGGGTGGGCAAGACCTTTCGAAGCTCCTCATAAGCAAGGAGATCTCGAACGAGTTCGAGATGTCCAATCCCCTCAGTTTCAGGACGAGCGCCAAGGCGGCTCTGTATCCTTTGACTGTGGGGACTGAGAGGAGCTTCTCTCGGCGAAGAAAAACGAGGAAATCCGCTACCTGCTGAAGAGTGGCTCTGAGAGGAGATAGACCCCGTCTACGACACCAAACCACAGAAGACGGCCCACTTCCCCTGGTACACAGCTGCAGAGGACTGACGGACGTTTCCAGCCATCTCTGTTGCTGCGCTACGAGAAAAGCCTCTCGTTCGCAAGAGATGGTGGATAACAGCCAGCCGTGAAGACGTAGAGACTGGACTGCTCGGTGGTACCGCTCGACGTGTGGCTGGGCGAGAAGGTTGTGCCAAGGGGGAATCTCTCTCGGTTCTCCTGCGAGAAGAGCCAGCAGGTCCGGATACCAAATGGCCTGTGGCCATTTGGGAGCCACCAGGATCATCCTGAGATTCGGGTGACCAGTGCTCGACTGATCACCTTGCGAATCAGGCTGAACGGGGGAAAGGCATAGGCGAAGAGGTTGTCCCACGGGTGTTGAAGAGCGTCCTCTGCAGCTGCCCATGGGTCCGGCACGGCCGAGAAGAACACCTGGAGCTTCCTGTTGTGCCGGGTGGCGAACAGATCCACGACTGGTCGCCCCCACAGGTCGAAGAGCCTTTCCGCCACGTCCTGGTGTAGAGACCATTCGGTTCCTATCACCTGATCCCGACGACTGAGCGTGTCTGCTACTACATTCCTCTTCCCTGGAATGTAGCGTGCCGACAGCTCTATTGAGTGTGCCTCGGCCCACTCGTGCACCTGCCGAGTCAACTGGTACAACGGGAGAGACACTAGTCCCCCCTGTTTGTTGACGTAAGCCACCACCGTGGTGTTGTCGCACATCAACACCACTGAGTGTCCCATCAAGCGGTCCTGAAACTCTTGGAGAGCGAGGAACGCTGCCTTGAGTTCCAGTACATTG
This sequence comes from Macrobrachium nipponense, assembly GCF_015104395.2. NCBI lineage: Eukaryota > Metazoa > Arthropoda > Malacostraca > Decapoda > Palaemonidae > Macrobrachium > Macrobrachium nipponense. Next base: position 6,289,595 of record NC_061104.1, read on the forward strand.
ATGTGAAGGTGCTTGTCGTTCTCGTCCCACACTCCTGAAGTCAGCAACTCCTCCAGGTGTGCGCCCCATCCCTCGGTCGATGCGTCTGAGAACAGCTGCATGTCCGGGGGGGAGTGCGCAGGGGCACTCCTCTTAAGAGGTTCCTGTCGTCCAGCCACCAGGCTAGGTCCTGCCTCACCTCCTGTGTCAGTAACACTGGAAAGCTTGGGGGATCCGTCGCCTGTGACCAACTCTCCTTTAGTCTCCACTGAAGAGACCGCAGGTGAAGACGCCCGTGAGGGACTAACTTCTCGAGTGACGACAGGTGTCCGATCACGACTTGCCATCGCTGAGCTGCCTGTTCCTGCCGAGACAGGAACTGGTTGGCTGCCTCCCTGAATCTGCTGATCCGCGAGTCTGCGGGGAAGACTCGCCCTGCTACCGTGTCGATCAGCATACCCAGGTACTTCATCCTCTGCTTTGGGCTCGAGATCGGACTTTTCGAAGTTCACAACAAGATCCCCAGATCGCGACAGAACTCGAGCAGTCGATCCCTGTCCTGTAGCAACTGCGAGCGGGAGCTCGCCAGGACTAACCAATCGTCGAGATACCTCATCAGACGTATCCCGTGCGAATGGGCCCAAGCAGACACCAGAGTGAACACTCGCGTGAACACCTGTGGGGCGGTTGAGAGACCGAAGCAAAGTGCCCTGAACTGGTACACCGTCCCGTCAGAGGATGAAGCGGAGGTACTTTCTGGAGGACTGATGAATGGGTATTTGGAAATACGCATCCTTCAAGTCCACTGAAAGCATGAAATCGTTCTCCCTGATGGAGTCGAGCACTGAGCGTGCAGTCTCCATCGTGAACCGGGTCTGGCGAACAAACCGGTTCAGGGGAGAGAGATCTATCACCGGGCGCCAGCCTCCCGTAGACTTTTCCACCAGGAAGAGTCGACTGTAAAAGCCCGGTGACTGATCCGTGACGATTTCTACAGCTCTCTTGCTCAGCATGGTCTTGATCTCCTGTCTCAGTGCTACGTCCTTCGATGACCCTGGAACGTACGACTGCTGTTGGACCGGTTGGAGGTGAGGGGTGGCCGAGATTCGAAGGGTAATAGATATCCCTCCCGAAGGACATCTACAATCCAGGTTTCGGCTGCCGTAGCGCTGCCAAGTTGCCCAATGGCTGGCCAAGGCACCCCCCACTTCCGGCAGCAGGTGAGGGGGAACGCCGTCCCTAGCGTTTCCCCCCTTTCTTCGACTTCTTCCCAGAGCCTCCACGGGAGGAGGGCTGGTTACGGCTCCCCTTGCCAGAAGTCGAAGAAGACAGAGTCATTCCCCGGGGCTTCGACGCAGCTACCGTCTTAGCCACCGAGGAAGCGCTAGCCGAGCTCTTAGACTTGGCCGCAGTCCGAGGCTGCCCAGAAGCCTTCGAGACCGCCTGGTGAAACCAGCCGGTCACTGTCGTCAGTGCGCCGTCTGTCCACCGCAGCGTCCACCATCTCTCCTGGGAAGAGAGACGTGGAACTCCGTAAAGGTCCGTTGCGAAGTCCCAACGCCGGCTTCACGCCCAGCCGCCCTGGAAACCCGAGTAAGGACAGCGTCCCTTCGTCGGAGAACCAGGTGGGCCCAAGGTTCACCGTCTGGTGGGGCAAGGAAGGAGATGGCTCTTCCCCCAGACTGGCAAAGTCTCCTGAAGGCCGAGTCATCTTCGGGAGAAATTCCCCCGGAGTTGGCTGCGACCTTAGATACTGTGAGGGACCACAATCTAGCCAGGAGACGGCCTGGAAAGCTGCCATGGCGGGTAGATTCCAGGCCGAGTGCCTCTTGCTGCGAGAACCACAGGTTCTCGGACAGGAGCTGCTGCAGAGGCACACCCGGAGTTAGCCTGGCTAACTCGGGTTCACCTGTTTGGGCGCATCGGGTCTTCAGATGGCACGTAAAAACGCCGCTGTCGCAGCAGAGGAGGTGGAAGCAGCTTGCTCGACCTGCCAGACTTGAGCGAACCGTCTTGTCCGAGGACAAGCGATTCAACCTGGTCCAGCACTGAGTCCGCAAGCTCAGAACGCGGCAAACCCACCGTCGGTCTGGGTTCCCTCTTCGGGCCCCAGACGACTCGAGCCGGGACGTGGCTCGGATGGTGGGAGCGGCGATCCTTCCGCGAGGTCGTTGTGCTGACGAATCAGCGCAATAACCTCGGCAAAGTTCCTCTGGATCTCAGGAGTGACTGCGTCCTGCGGAGTCGGACCGTCCAGTCCCTTCAAACAGGAGCACACCTCCCGAGACCCTCCTCCCTCAAGGAGAGGAGCAGCGACAGACCCCTCTCGGTCTCCTCCAACCACCTGTGCGTACGACCTGGCTGGTCCGAGAACCGAGCCTGGTACGTACGACGACGTGGTGGGATCCTGAAGGGCGCACCCCTCACGATCACTCCTCAATACCTCGCCCCTCCCGGTGTAACCCGAGGAGGTTGAAGGTATGGGAGAGGAAGACCTGACGCTCCCTCCCTCGCTCGCTGGCAGAACCAGCGGGCTTGGAAGATGCAGGCGATCGCCAACCCGCGGTGGCGATCGAGCTGCAGACCTAGTCGAGCCGTCTCGCTGTGGAGAACGGCTGGACCGAGAACAGCGGCCCCGGTCTCGTGTGAGAGTGACGGTCAGGCGACCGGCGAGCTCCACTGTCACGGTGAGATCGGTGCGTATCCTCATGGTGCGTCAGTTTGCTGGTACCAGCCGTGGCTGGTGCCGGCGAACGGGGGGACCTCTTCCCAGCCTCAGCCCGTGGCCGGTCATGGACCGTCACGTCCGCCCGGGTAGCCAGCTGCTCGCCACGAGAGCGAGAGCTGGTCTGGTGAGAGTCGCGTGAGCGGCTGTCACCAGTCTTCCGCTCCGTGCCGTGAACCTGACGCTGAGCGGACTCAGAGGTCTGGTTCCTGGCTGCACGGTCGCTGGTAGGCGACCGTACACTCGGTCACCTCTCGCGAACGAGCGGCCGAGACGGACCCTGCTGCTGTGGCCGAACCACTGACAGCAGGTGAGGAAGAAGTGCCGGTGTTAGCCGGCACTCCTCTGGTCCCCAGTAGTCTTCTTCCTTGCGGAAGAAGAGACGGGTCCTGCCCCCGAAGGAGCAGGGTGACCAGCGGAAGAACCCCCCGTCTCACCATGAGCGAGACGGGCCCTTAGAAGTTCCCGAAGGAGACTTCCTTAGGGGGGGGGGGGAGGCGACCTTCTTCTTCGGCGGGGGAGCCTTAGAAGAAGAAGGGGAAGAGGCGGCAGACGACGACGACGAAGAAGACGAAGACGACGACGACACCTTCCTCCTCCTCCTCCTCTTCTTCGTCAACCTTCTAGGACCGACGTCAGATCTGTCATCCAGACGGAGCGGGGCTGCTGTTTGCCGAAGCAACAGGGCCCGGACGCACCTGTCCGAACAGATCAGCATCGGGAGCAGCGGCGCCAGGAACAGGAACAACATCAGCAGGTGCAGGCATCACAGGAACGGCAGACGAGCAGCAGGAGCAGGTACAGGAACGGCAGCAGTGGTCACGGCAGGTACGGCAGACTGTGTAGGCGTCCAGATGGGCGGACCAGCGGCTCAGACATCCTAGGTACCGGTGGGAGGTCCAGGGGCGAGCTCTTCGGGCACACGAAGGTCCGGTCGCGGCAGACGGCAAACCCAGGTGCGGCATCACACTCCCCCGAGTTACGGCGGACTGGCCCCTGCACCGATGTAGTGGGTGTCACAGAGACCGCGTGCTGGGTGTACACCAGTGAGGAGGTGAAGCGTAGCCGGGTGTTGTAAGGGTCGTGGTGGTGGTCGTGACCGTTGCATGGGTGACCGCCACTGGCGCCAGCGAGATGGTAGAGCAGCCCTCCGGACACTCGGCACGCCCTGCAACCCCAACGATGCCCACACCTGTCCGAGGTCATCCTTCGCGGCAACCGCACCTGAGGAGGCAAAAGTCGGGTGATTAGGGGGATCCTCTACCCGCTCCGCGGAAGAACGACGAACGGATAGAGGACCCAGAGTACAAACTGGACGTCAGGGTATCTAGCGCCCTCCTCCACTCGACAAGTCAGGAGAAGAGAAGGGACCTAGACACCCCCCCCACCCGAAGGGGAAGGCGCGAGACATGGAAGTTGAGCGGGCGGCAGGAAAGAAGACGAAGTGTCCGTCACCAAAGGAGTCGCGGGAGAGCTTTCCGACGACTCCTTTGCAGGCCTTCGCTTCTTCCTGCCCTCATACAAAGTCCACTGCGCCTCCGACCAATTATTACAAACATCACAAGGCTCGGCTCGGGTGCATTCGCGCCCCCGACACCGAGCACACAAAATATGAGGGTCTATCTCCGGGAAAGAGCGGAACTTCCCGCATTTACGCCCTTCGGTACCCGGGCATAGTCTCCGTGGGGTATCGCGGCGGGAGGAGATTCCATCATAAACAAATTAGGTGAATTAATATGAAAGAGAGAATGATTGTACTTACAATGAACTCTTTACATACACAACACAACCAAATACTTAAGAAGCAAAACGACGAGAAGCGGGGCAGAGAGCGTCGCACACACGTCCACTCGCTGTGAGGCCGAAAGCAAAAGTGGTTTGTTACCTCCCACAGTCGCGCGCGCGCGACTGTCGGACAAGCAGTTTTAACTACCGAACCCCTTGTTCGAAAGCTTACGACCTATCAGCTGCCGCTAGTACCTTACCTATTGTAAAAGGACCCGAAGGGTTTGTATGCCGTGTCGGAACAACTGCAAAGTTTTATTCCCTAAAATGTTTACTTTAACTCGTTATTTAGTTTAAATTACTTTGTTATTTAAAAATTTTGATTTAATTCATGTATATTATCCCTTTTTGCAACCAAATTTACCCCGAAAAATTACAGATATTTCTAAAGTAATTATAAAATCAAATGTTTCTAACGTTTTTCCGTACATCTGGCTGCCGAAAACCATAGAGGAACGACTACGTTTTTTTTTTTTTTTTTTTTTTTGCTTTTTTGTTTTTGCTAGCACTTTTTCATTGATTTCAGTCTTTATTAGTATTTTGAATTTCTTTAATAATCGTATGCCAGAAATAAATGTAACCTTTAATGTTTGCATGCTAAGAATGGCAAAATCATCGTTGGCCACATTAGTGGAAGGCTTCACACATACGCCGTTCCATTATTATCCTGTTAAGCGTCCGCCCCTGATGAGCTCGCTGCTAACGTACCGTCACGCTTTTTTTGTGAATCAGCGATCATAGCACTGATGATAGTTTTTCAAAGTTAATATTGATTTTTATGCTTGTTATTCATTCTGTATTTAACTGTAGGAAATTCTCTCTCTCTCTCTCTCTCTCTCGGATCCAGTTCACTCGGCAAAGAAAAGTAATCTTCACTCCCGCAATTGGAAGAAAAGTTTGTATCACACTGGAGGATTCAGAACTAGAGCTCTCATCATCAAATAGTTATCAATATCACACTCCTCATCTAGTTTTTGATTGATCTCACCTAAAGAAATATGCCTCCTCTTTGGGACATTCATTGTGAAAGACGCGAAATCCAATTTGTCTCGATAAACCCCGCCCGAAGCGTATTGAAAGAAAACCCAACAGGGACAGGCAGTTTTCTAGCATAAGCGACCACCAGGAAAGAGTTGCCAGGCTGGAAATAAGTTTCCCATGTGCTGAGTGTGTACCAAATGATGTTCCTACACTTTCTATACGAGTAAACGTATTATTACGGGGCTGACGGCTTGACAAGCACAGTTAAAGTCTTGAACGTAATATCCCGTTGAAGGCGCTACCGAGTAGATCGCGGTAACGTATTATTACTTGGGTGACGCGTTAACAGTTTATAAAAACTGTTTCCATGAATTCTAGTTGTCATAGTAATGCAATACTGATAAAATTGCTTTAATATTTGTGTATATATACTTCCAATACATAGTCCTAATTTCACCAATTTCAACGTTTTGTGTGTAGTCTTATACCCAGTTTGGAGGGTCAACACATACCGAATGGCAAGAGAGAGAGAGAGAGAGAGAAGAGAGAGATGAGAGAGAGAGGAGAGAGAGAGAGAGAGAGAGGAGGAGAGAGAGAGGCGGAGGAACGAAGAAAGAAAAGGGTATGGCGGTGGAGGGGGGGGGGGGGGTTGGGGAGAGGGTAGGTGGAGCTTTATACGCGTGTTCGTATCCATTTCGCATAATGGAGGTTTTTGTCTCTTGGTACAAGGACAAGTAAGGGTCGTTATTTCTTTAACGATTAGTTGAGTTCAACGATAACCCTTATAAATTACGGCACTGGGTGTAATGCACTATAGCAAAATCTCGTTCTGTTAAGAGTGTTCGTTACAGAAATAGGTATTGCCCAAAAACCTGCTTGCACTGTCTCTGAAACCCATAGTAGACATGCTGCTTAGTTGTCAATCAAGTTTTGTATAACCAAGTATTTTTTACAAGCTAGCTATTGAATAAATTTGTATTTTTCTCAGTCAAAACATATGCCCCTCAATGCTAACTTTCCTCTTTTAACGACTTTCTGGTCATTGCAAATTCGGCCCCATAATTTCTTATGGTGCGAAAACAGACAGAGGCCCATGGACCGAAAACGATTGCGTCACACTACGGCGATAATCCAGCAGTAAAACATCTTCATATATCCAAAAAATGTTATTGTTATATACAATTAAGTTTGTTCATACTTTACCTGGCAGATATATATATAGCTGTCTCCGAGTCCGACAGATTTCAAAATTCCGCGGCACAGATGGGCGGCCAGGTGGTATCCCATTCCCGCGCTGGGAGGCGGATATCAGGAACTATTCCCATTTTCTATTCATATTTTATCAGTGCCACTGTCTCCTGAGGGGAGGTGGGTGGGCACTTTAATTATATATATCTGCCAGGTAAGTATAAACAAACTTAATTGTATTATAACAATAACATTTTGTTCATGAAACTTACCTGACAGATATATATATAGCTGAATCCCACCTTCGGATGGTGGGAAGAGACAGAATAGGATTTTTTGGGAAACTAAATTAGTAGATGACATACATCTTGGTTTCCTCACCTGTTAGCATAGCCGACTTCGTGATTACTGTCACCAAAGTCTGCTTCTGCGTACTAGAGTTGCCAGCGAGGTATGAGACCTGTAATGCTGGTGCGCTCTCTAGATGATCTGTCAACGGGGGCGTGACCACAATGTGACTAGACCATATGACCATACTTCTGAGGGCAACGAAGCTAAAACCACCAACATGACCTAACCTATCAAAGTTAGTTATCCTAACTTCTAGGCTAAAGAAAAGGAACGCGCCTCAAGCGACCAACCCTTCAAAGTTTAAAAGCACACCTATCCCTTTTTCTATAGGATAGGATTCGTGTTGCTTGCTGCCCCCAATATATATCTACGGATATGTATGGTCCTAGCGACTTACAGATCTCAAATGTCGTCTTCACATCCCGTCGGGAGTGTGAACGCGAACAACACAGAGTTGCTTCGCTAAAAGTTTTTGCGGTGGCCACTCAAGGGAATGTTACTGAGTGTCATGCTTTGTTGAAATGCTTCCGAGGCCGCGCCCTCACCTCTTGAGCATTCATATTAAGAAAAAATCTCAAATCTTTATGCAAGCATAATGAATGAGACTTCTTAAAAGAACTCCTAGACTATAATGCCAGGGTGTTCTTGGACATGAACCAGTCTGGTCTTTTTACGGAACACCGCAGATTGTCCGTTGACCTCGACTTTCTATAGTTTTTTATCAAGATAAAACTTGAGAGGACCCGACAGGGCACAGGAGACTCTAATGCCCTTGCCCAATAATTTGTGCCATACCCTTGCTCTCCAAGCCTTCGGGTCAAGGGTTAGACAGGTTTTCGTTCTTATCAAGAACGGAAGGCTTAGAGGACAGACCGCATATGTCCTTTAAAGCTAAAACCTCTGATGATGGCTAAAACCTCACTAACCCACTTTGCCGTGGCTAGAGCGGTTAGAATGTTAGCCTTTCTGGTCACGTGTATTAAGTTCGCAGAAAGGATAGGTTCGAAATGCTTTTGGCATCAGAAACTCAGACTACGTCTAAGTTCCATGCCGGAACCTGCCGATCCAGAGAAATTTCAAGATCTCCCCAGACCTCAAAGATCGTGAAGCTTTGTAGTTTGACAGAACCGAATCTCTGAGCCTAGAGGCCGTCAACATATTTGCATATTCTACAATAGTTAGGACTTCTAGCTTATCTCATACTTCATACGGAAAGATAGAACCATAAAGAGATTCACAGAGGTCGAGGTGGAGGAACAGTCATTTCCCTTCACTATCTCCAGAACGGCCCCCTCCTATTGATTGACACTGAAAATAGGCAGCACTGCTTTGCCTTGGCCAAGAGACTGCCATTAATCTTGAAGATCTTATCGCTTCTCGATAGTCTGAACGCCTTCAGACTCAGAGAGGAGAGATATCAGATACTTCACTAAGTGACGATGTTAGATTACACCGATTCTCTCGGGAAGGGTCCTTTGGACAAGTTTCATTCTCGAATTGACATGACCTCTTGTGAACCTCCAACCTCTTAGAGGCCAACATGTGGCGACTAAAGCTAATCCTCTAGGATCATGGAATCGGGAACAACTTAGAGGAAGCTCCTTCGTCTTCAATATTACGAAAACTTAACGAAAGGACGCCCTCAGTCTCTCCTCAAACTTTCGACATACTTCTAAGTGAGGATTACTCAGGGGACGTCAGTAGTTGTTTTGCTTCGATCGAGAAGACCCGCACGGACGTGCACTAGTTTAACGAAACCTCTTGAGGATCGTTACGTTCCGTGCCCAAGCCCATAACCAACTCTCTCTTCTTGAGCTATGAGAGAGCTGAGAAATTATCCGAGATGATTTCTTCGGCCACTCGAGCAAACCCTCACTCACCCTTCGAGGAACTGGAGAGCCGACCCAAATTTTGGCTTTCCAATTCTTTCAGAAAATGTGCCAGAACATCTGTTCCTCTGTTCGGATGTCTGGCATCCTCTCGCTATCACCCGAGGTGATCCTCAAGCCGTTGAGAGAAAATTAGAATTATTACTAGATCTTTGATGCTATTCCAATTTCTTCATGAGGAAAAATTGTAGAGGTCTGAATTGCTGTTTATTCAGGGAAAACAAGCTTCTCCAGCGAGGAAATGGTCCCCAGCAAACTCATCCATTCCCTCATTCAGCCTGCCCTTCCTTCCCTAAATAAGGCTGCGCTTTGCATAAGCAGGAGAGCATATTATAGTGCTATGCCGCGGTAGATTCGTACAGAATTCTGTTACCGTGCGGTAAACCCGCACCGAACAAGTATAAGAGATATCTTGTTGAAATTTTCTAAGTAAACGGAAGGCATGTTCATTCATGATTACTAGAAATTTCCTCAACCCGAGGCTAAAATCCATGATTGTAGGGCAGAGAGACGGCTTATTCAACCATTCCCGCAAGGGGGAGAGACGTAACCAACCACGCATGTCACGGAGCTAGCCGGTACTGCGTAGATCACAGTAACAGTTACAGCAGCCTTGTTCATCGTCTCGCACTACTCCTTTTACGAAGGGATAGGTATGGAAAGTTTTCTGAGCAAAAGGGAAACTCCTCAACGGCGGAGGCATATTTAAAAACGAAACAAAATTCGCTAAATACAGAAGCTGAGTTGGTGTTGTCGTAACAAATACCTGAAGAGTTGTTCTTACTCCGAAAACTCTTGGAAGGTTGAAGGGAGTGTCAATTAAATACACTAGAACAACAGTTCTTTCGGCTTCTATCCGCAGAGGTAAATACGATATGCGGATATGACTTGAGCCATGCGTTAGCAAAATGACGCAAAGATAAACTACGTAAGTATTGTAGTAATTTGAACATCGAATTCTCTACTACATCTTTCCTCGACGAGGAAGAGAGAAAGAAAGGAAAACGACTGTCCACGTTCTAATGAATGAGACTTTTTAAAAGAACTCCTTGACTCTTTGCCAAGAAAAGGGAGTAAAATTCGAATAGAGATCATCAAGAGAGAACCGAGGATCGAAAAGGACCGTTCAATGTTCTTATGATATTGGACATAAGACTTCCTGGATCTAGTCTACAAGTCTTTTTCTTACTCCCCGGATGAGCCTCTGAAAATGAATGAGAGCTCTTCCGAAATTTGTTAAAGAGTTTATCCGCTTAAACGATAAAAACGTTAAAATCTATGTCAATGAGAAATACCCCATTTTATGGGGGTGGGGTCCCCCACTTAAATGACAAAACGTTTAGTATCTTGACAATGGGGAAAAGAAAACGCGTCCTTACTTGACAAAACTATTAGCACTTTGCTAATAGGGGAAAACCCTTTAACATGACCGAAAGTCCCCACCCAGGAATCCGGAGTATATAATCTTCCCGATTCTCAGAGAAATCGATGAAGAGGAAAGAGGGATCGAAGAAAAAATTCGGGTATGTCTCTCCGCTAACTCCGAATCCTTTTTAAAAATTTCTGTAAAGGAATGTCCTGTGGAGAGTCCTGAAAAAACCTCCTCTTGACGAGCGTTTAGAAAGCGTCAAGCGTCCTAAGAAACGTCCTGAACAGCAAATAAGACGCCCTCTAAAAGTCTTTTCCTCTCGCAAAGCGTCCTGCCTAGCTTCCACCGAAGCGTCCTGGCGAATGTCCACAAAAGCGTCCTCATAAGCGTCCTGGCCGAGCGTCCCTGCTTAGCGTCCTCAAAAAACGTCCTTCTGAGCGTCCTCAAAAAACGGTCCTGCTTAGCTACGAGCGTGTCTGAGCAGAGAACACCAAGTCTTCTGAAAAACGACGTTTCAGAGAGGAACTCGTTGAGCGCCCTGATGCATGCAAGGCCCGCCAAGAGGCGTCCTGGCGCGCGACCCTTGCCACTCTCAATGTTATGACGACCGCGTTTTGCGTATGACGTTGAATATTTCAAGGGACGTCCTCATGCGAGTCTCCATGGAGAGCCGCAAGCCGCTCCTGAAGTGTGTGAACACTAAGGAAGACTTATGGCTTTCGTCTTCAAGACGGGCCTTAAAGACCTTCAAACCTTCTTACAAAGACAGTGGCCGCCTGTGCGACAACTTGCGTCTTAGTAATGCAAAAGAACATCTCCAGAAACGCACTCAGCAAAGGAACGCCGAGCGTCCGAAAGCCAAAGACACCCTCGCAAGGTGCTTGCCGAGCGTCCTGGAGAATGTCTCTACTTATAGGACGTCGAACACCTCCAAAAGCTTCCTCACTTCTAAATTGCCCTTCTTATGCCGAACCAGACATAAAGTTGTTTGACTGTGCAAAGCAGCTTGCCGGACGTCAAACTTATCAGCTTGCTTTTCGAAGTAAAAGCGAACGTTACATAAGGTATACGGAGGCGCCATGAGGAGAGGAGACGAATACCGAGTTGCTCCTCCAAAAGGTGGAATCTAGAATGTCCTTGATTACCAAATTCTTTTGGAATGCTAGCGAGGTTGAAACAGCTCTATTCTTCATGAGCGTTCACTCGCAGGAGGGCTCAATTCACTCTTCTGGCAAGATGAATGAGCCTCCTTAATAATGTATAAAACGAGGCGTTCACTCGCAGGAGGGCTCAAATCACTCTTTCTTGGTAAGAAGAATGAGCCTCCTTAAATAATGTATAAACAAAAAAATGAGTTCACTCGCAGGAGGCTCAAATCACTCTTCCTTAAATATGGGGTCCCTTAGGAAAAGAGCCAGCGCATTCTTCGAAAAGGGTAAATGTGGTCTCTTTACTGTTTCATCCTCTCGTGACGAGAGAGAGGACGTGAAGCGTCCTCTTCTCTAAAGCTTCTTAAGGAGGCGCGAGTCCTTCCGAGAGCTCCAACCCCTGTGTGGGGAGGACGCCTCGGAGGACGAGAAGCAATCCTTCAAGATTCGTGCACGTGCTCGATCTTCGGCAGCCTGGGAAGCGACAACAGGACCTGCCGAAAGGAAGCCAGATCAGCATGAAAACCCGTAACCCTCCTTCGGCTTGTGACATGACCTCTCCCTGGTTTCCTGGGAGTCCGACAGAGGTCTAGGCCTAGAGGCGTTATGGGGCCGATCTGACGTTCCCTCCTGACGAGAGAGAGGACGTGAAGCGTCCTCTTCTCTAAAGCTTCTTAGATGGCGCGAGTCCTCCGAGAGCTCCAACCCTTGCGCGGGGAGGACGCCCCCCCCCTCGGAGGACGAGAAGCAATCCTTCAAGATTCGTGCACGTGCACGATCTTTAGCAGCCTGGGAAGCGTCAACAGGTTCTGCCGAAGGGACGCCAGATCGGGGGGGAGCCCCCGTAACCCTCTTGCGGCTTTTCGACATGCCCTCTCCCCGAGTCCTGGAGTCCGACAGAGGTCCAGGCCTAGAGGCATTATGGGGCCGATCTGACGCCCCCTCCACAACACAAGGGGCACAACACTGATTGGAGAGCGAGCACTTTAGTCTAAGATTACTTGATGTAATCCTCTAGCAGACACTTCTTCTAGGCCCAAGTAAGCCATACCACAGGGTTAGGCAAAATAAAATCTACAGGAGGTTAGAAGGTTCATTATTTCTAACTTCTGTTTACTGTGGAGGAAAACTCCTGATTCTAACGCTCTAATATGCGTACATGAATCCTACTTCTTCCGTAATCAGTCACACATTACACTAATTACATTGAACTTATGCAAAGAAAACATGTAAACGTCATATATAGCTACTAAGCGAGTGTCTACCGAAAGTTCCGGTAGCCTCACCTTACCCCATGCAGACAACAAAGTCTGAAACTAGGCTAACTAGCTTCAGACATCAAATGCAATGAAAAAATTTACGATAGCGTATGCCTAGCCACAAATCCCAGTCAATAATCGAAAGAATAATTAGGATACTTAAGCGGCTAATGAAGTTTCAAAATCCTAGGCGGAGGTCTGTAAACAGTTGTTTACCGACCGGCGACAGAAAAAATATGAATAGAAAATGGGAATAGTTCCTGATATCCGCCTCCCAGCGGCGGGAATGGGTACTACCACCTGGCCGCCCACTGCGTGTGCCGCGAATTTTGAAATTCTGTCGGACTTCGGAGAATACAGCTATAGGGGGAAACATCAGTTCAGGCCAACCCTCATCACGGTGGACGGGTCTTTTTTTCCCTCTTATTCAACTCGATATTTAATTGGTGAAACATGAATACAATTGCAACTCTAAGCATACCATTTAAAAGACTGAAGTTTCGTCAACATATTGTGATATATGAAAGCCCCATACGAACTAAAATAAGCATGTGAGCTCTTCGTAAAATATGTTTTCAAGGCAGTTTTGAAATCCAATATGGCGGCTACGTTTTTCATGGACGTTCTCATCAGTGACGGACACCATCTTTCCCCAGCCTTCCCAGCACTCATTTGAACAATGTTAGCGTATGTATGTAACGTTTATTGATCTTACTCAAGATTGCAGTTGTAATCAGCACAATAAAACAACATTTTGTTTGCCTATATTAGTGAAAAGTATGAACTTGTTATTCCCGGGGTTATGGTTGAACTGATTCATTCTTACCTTGTAATCGGCGGTTTTTATCCTTACTGCCATCACAACTGAAACTCCACAGTGCTTATTTGATTGTTATTATACACATTTTGGTCTCAGTTCACTCCACATTGCACTTTAAAACCGTTGCTGTTCCTGGTTTCTAAGCGCGCGCGCCATAAACACAATTACAAACAGCAGACGACGACAGACGACGACAGACGACGAAACTGCAAAGTTTTATTCCCTAAACTGTTACTTTACTCGTTATTTAGTTTAAATTTACATTGTTATTTAAAAATTTTGATTTAATTCATGTATATTATCCCTTTTTAGCAACCAAATTACCCCGAAAAATTACAAGATATTTCTAACGTATATAAAATCAAATGTTTCTAACGTTTTCGTACATCTGGCTGCCGAAAACCATAGAGGAACGAATACGGAAAAGTGCATAGAGGAACGACTACGTTTTTTTTTTTTTTTGGCTTTTTTTGTTTTTGCTAGCACTTTTCATTGATTTCAGTCTTTATTAGTATTTTTGAATTTCTTAAATCATAATGTATGCCAGAAATAAATGTAACCTTTAATGTTTGCATGCTTTAAGGTTTTGCATGCTAAGAATGGCAAAATCATCGTTGCCACATTAGGGAGGCTTCACACATACGCCGTTCCATTATTATAAAACTGTTTCCATGAATTCTAGTTGTCATAGTAATGCAATAATGATAAAATTGCTTTAATATTTATGTATATATACTTCCAATACATAGCCTAATTTCACCAATTTCAACGTTTTGTGTGTAGTCTTATACCCAGTTTGGAGGGTCAACACATACCGAATGCAACAGAGAGAGAGAGAAAGGAAGGCGGAGGAACGAAGAAGAAAAGGGATGGCGGTGGAGGGGGGGGTGGGGGTCGGGGGGGGGTGGGGGGGGTGGGGGGGAGAGGGTAGGTGGAGCTTTATACGCGTGTTCGTATCCATTTCTGCATAATGGAGTTTTTGTCTCTTGGTACAAGGACAAGTGTCGTTATTCTTTACGATTAGTGATTCACGATACCCTTATAAATTACGGCACTGGGTGTAATGCACTATAGCAAAATCTCGTTCTGTTACGAGTGTTCGTTACAGAAATAGGTATTGCCCAAAAACGTGCTTGCACTGTCTCTGAAAACCCATAGTAGACATGCTGCTTAGTTGTCAATCAAGTTTTTATAACCAAGTATTTTTACAAGCTAGCTATTGAATAAATTTGTATTTTTCTCAGTCAAAACATATGCCCTCAATGCTAACTTTCCTCTTAAAAGTAACGACTTTCTGGTCATTGCAAATTCGGCCCCATAATTCTTATGGTGCGAAAACAGACAGAGGCATGGACCGAAACGATTGCGTCACACTACGGCGATAATCCAGCAGTAAAACATCTTCATATATCCAAAAAGTAAATAATAAAGATATATATATGCGCATTACGATTATAACAATTACATGTATAGCTGATAACAATCTGCACGAATAACTGGTAAACTGTTCTGCAATGACAGTTGAGTATAGCAATTATTTACAATAGGTACGAAAGTCAAGATGTCGTGACGTCATAATACAGAACTTGAAAGAACGTTCTAATTCAGAAAAATAATTACTTAAATTTGAGTCAGAGGCGAGTTACTTTTTCAATAACGAATATTTTCAAATTAATCATCATAAATATGTAAAATATTGATGTTTTTACTACTTATTTAAAAATTAGCCAAGAGGAACGCTTCTCGTCATCTTCTACCCCAACAGCTGTTTACGCCTGGCTTGTTGTTGATGAGAAATCGTGTGCGATTGTTGTGATAAAAGTGCTCCAGCGTCTGTGGGTACAAGTGGTGTGCGGATTTATCACAGGAAATGGTTAGTTATTGACACAAGCTACTCCGTAAACATCGAGATGGCGTCAATCTTCGAAACATTTTTAGTTGTTGTAAGTAAAATTTCTAAAGCGTTTTGGTGAGATTTCCACTGCCGTGGGCGCCATATTCAGTACCCTCTGTTTAAATCTGTTTAAATCTTAAAATTTGGCCTTAATTTCTAACTTTGGGGAAAATACTTACTTCGAAAGGAGAGTAGAGGTCTTTAGCTCCGTTTCTCACCAACAACAAGTCGCGACTGATGCCCATCTCGGGTGTCAGGACGCGTTATAATGTACTTTTTCGGAGGGTGGCTTGCACTGATGGTAGCTGGCCTGCGTGGCCTGCTTTGATGTTTTACCCTATATATATCTGTCAGGTAAGTTTCATGAACAAAGTAAATAATAAAGATATATATGCGCATTACGATTATAACAATTACATGTATAGCTGATAACAATCTGCATGAATAACTGGTAAACTGTTCTGCAATGACAGTTGAGTATAGCAATTATTTACAATAGGTACGAAAGTCAAGATGTCGTGACGTCATAATACAGAACTTGAAAGAACGTTCTAATTCAGAAAAATAATTACTTAAATTTGAGTCAGAGTCGAGTTACTTTTTCAATAACGAATATTTTCAAATTAATCATCATAAATATGTAAAATATTGATGTTTTACTAATTTAAAAATTAGCCAAGAGCACGCTTCTCGTCATCTTCTACCCAAACAGCTGTTTACGCCTGGCTTGTTGTTGATGAGAAATCGTGTTTCGATTGTTGATAAAAGTGCTCCAGCGTCTGTGGGTACAAGTGGTGTGCGGATTTATCACAGGAAATGGAAAGTTTGTTGACACAAGCGACTCCGTAAACATCGAGATGGCGTCAATCTTCGAAACATTTTTAGTTGTAAGTAAAAATTTTTTAAAGCGTTTTGGTGAGATTTCCACTGCCGTGGGCGCCATTTTCAGTACCCTCTGTTTAAATCTTAAAATTTGGCCTTAATTTCTAACTTTGAAGAAAATACTTACTTCGAAAGGAGAGGAGAGGTCTTTAGCTCCGTTTCTCACCAACAACAAGTCGCGACTGATGCCCCCCTCCGGCGCCAGGACGCGTTATAATGTACTTTTTTCGGAGGGTGGCATGCATTGATCGTACATGGCCTGCTGCAGGCCATGCGGTGTTTTACCCTAATACGGAACCCAAGCCACAAGACAAGTCATTGTTTAGTATACAAATGTAAATCCTCATCCTACCGACTGCCGAAAAATAACATAGCATCTCCGGCCTTTGGCTGCTCTCCGGCTAACAAAATTCTTTACGAAAGTGCGCTACGATATGGTCACTTAAGACACGACCTACCCCTAAGCAGCTCAGGTTTCCGTATTTTTACAATAAGGTGCTTCCGACGGTTACGGCGAGATACTGTAACCCTCGTCAGACTTCCATTCCTTAATGCTACCAACTCTAAAGACCGATACTCGGAGGCACCGGTACACATCAGCCATTGAATAAACAAAACCTTTCCCGAACGTCACTCAAAATTCAAGATGGCGCCTCGGAGATTCACAGCAGCATCTTGCCAATACCCACATAACAACATACACAGACATCGTATACTTCCAAAAACAGCACAAGGGACTTTGAATCAATAACTGCGCATACTTACGAGAACATCCGGGGACGAAAGCACTATAATAGCAACATTTAACTAAACCGTCTTTAGCCGCAAATACTACTCTACTCGGAAGGAATTTCCACGTCCACGTGCTACTGCTAACCTCTGGCGGCCACTGTTGGTACTAACTTTCAGTAAATAGTGCCATACCAAAATAAACTGTTTTATTTTCAACTATTCATATACCTATACGCTTATCGAGTTAAGTAAAAATGTCAGAATTTAAATATTTCACCTATAATTATATGATATATACCAAAATATACTTTTGACAGCTAATCAGTACTGATACAATATGTCGTAATTGGAAACTTTCCCCAAACATTGAACGAAAGGCTGAAAAAATGGTTCGGAAATGATAAATAAAATGTTCACTAAAAGGTCTGGCGAATTATATTATGTAAGATCATTTTAATATGATATCAGTGTCATTAACGGTCATCATGCAATGTACGTATGCCAAATATCTTTCAACTTAGAGAAATTCTATTTTCAGTTCAAGCCATCCCAACAACGCCTCGAAAATATTGGAACAAAATAAATTTAAACTCTTGTAAAATGTTATATAACCTCCCATCCATATGGAGAGCCTGCCAAAAATTTACGAATATCGATATTAACATGGTCGATTAATTGAAGAAAGATCGAGTTTAAAAAATACAAAAGTCATGGCAGCGATGAATACGATGATGAAGCCGACGAAAAGCAACACTGTTTTTAAACAAACACTCAAATAAATCAAAATTAATGTTGTAAAATAATGCCACAGCAGTTAATGCAGCAGTCAATACATAGAAATTAACTACGTGTAACACTATCTCTTTCTCCTGAAACAATAATAACATACGACCTTGATATTCTGATATGGATGGTGCTCATGCATGGCACCACTGTGTATCATTCATCACACGAAGCCACAACAGTTCTAGACTTACAAGTTGGGATATTTTCGCAATGCGGACTTTCATGTGAGATTATGCATACCGTAAATAACTCCAGACTGTTTATATTTAGAATAGTATCGGTACTTGGCAGTGTCAGAGAATGTTGCTACCTACATATATAACGGAGTCAACAGTTTCTCTCTCTCTCTCTCTCTTTCATACTATAGAGACACTCAGCTCTCTGGCAAGTGGCCAGTGGCCACTGCCTGTTTGTGGCCCGACGGCAGACATTCATTCTTTCATTACTTGTGTTGCTAAGCACCGGTAAGCCACGTGAGATATTCACACAGGTCCCATCTCTTGCTTCTTTTCATTCATTCTTTTTAAACAACGTAACTTAACACAGTACCTTCTAAAACCCGTACACCTATTAAGTATAAATGGAGTTTCCAAGCAATTGTTTAGTAAACTGACATGATTATGAAACATGACGATCAGGTAGGTACCTCCGTTATCTCGGTTCTTGAAACCGGTTTCACCACACTTATTCGTCAATCACTCGAACTCGTTCTCGGCCATGATAAATAGGAGAGAAAAAGGCAGATCTGAGCCGGTATTCTTTGATAGTAGACGTTTTCTATAGAATTTTAACAATCATATGCATTTTCTTTAAGCAGGGGAACCAGAGTTTGCAAGTTTCCCCAGTTGCATTTTAAATACCGTTTCGAATTTCTACGATAATATAATCTTGGAAGGCTCACACTTTGCAAGGAATGCTAACACTGTGCAATAAAAAATTAAAAGAGACTTGGGGGGGGGGGGGAAGAATCCGTGCTGGCAGAAGGTTAACAGCATATCCCACAGGTCTTTATTTGTTGTTAATGCCGTGGGATAAGGTATGATAATAAAAATTATAATAAAACATTTGAGATAATTACATATTACCTTTAACTCTCTCTCTCTCTCTCTCTCTCTCTCTCTCTCTCTCTCTCTCTCTCTCTCTCTCTCTCTCTCTCTCTCTCTCAAACTTGTTCAATTGTGATAATTGCCAAATCAATGTTCAAGAAAGCAAGTGTGAGAAACACACCATGACAAGGTCAGCTTCCTCTCATACACACTCCTTGTCCATCAGTATCAGCAAGGAGGTAAGTAGGCAAAAGATGGAATTGGGATCAAGAGAAAGAATAATGATATATATATGTCATATTACAATCCAGTCATGGTCAGTAAGAATTCAAACGCAATAACTTGGAGCTTAATTAAAAAAGTCAGCTCAGATCAATTAGTGCCAAAACGTGAAAGTAGTAAAATTCATAAATGGGACAGAAACGTCTGACAAACGTTCCCCACCATCAGGATCATCATTTAACAAACCCTACGAAAGAAATCAGCTCTTGAGCTTCAACACAATAAGGAGACGTTATTGTTCCTGGTTTCCCTTTGAATTATAGTGTTAGCATTTCATCTCAACTCACTTGGTATCCCGTTTATGAATCAGGCAACTCTCGTTACAGGTTGAATGAGGTGATAACGACCGAATCTTGATGCACAAGAGGGCGTTTGGAGGACATACATACATACATTAGACTCGGCCCAACACCAAATATTTTAAGGTTAAATCTGATAAGACTAAAGGAAGGTCTTAGAAGGCGATAAGATCACTGATCTTATCGCCTTGGGAAGTCGAACTAATTCACACTTTCGTCAATGTATCAAAGAGTGGAGACGGAGGTCAAATTGGACTTGGAGTTAATGGAGCAATAGTCCTAAACTCGCCATAAGAGTAAAGTCTTCGTGAGAAGAGAAACTTCACTTTGACTGTGTTTGCCACACTGTTTGAGAACGTTAAAAAAAAGTCCATCATTCTCCATAACGAACCAGTACAAAAAGGCTTACTAAGGTATGATTTCGTGAATAACTTACGTTTGAATATAATTTCAAGGTTTGATTTGTTTATATTTGCGATTTGTCTATTGTTTCTTTTTAATATTTGTATACTATATGTTTTTGAAAGAAGTTACTGAACACTTCTTGTTTCAACTCGACAGAAATAATTTTCAAACAAGTTCGTCGATATGACCTTTGACTTAAGAACGCAGTCTACATAATTTTGATTATTCCTACAATTAAGTGTGTAAGACTGTCCGTTACAAAAATGTCAGTCCGTATCTTTTTTGCGCAGCGGGGTTCGTAGCTAATAAATGTTACGCAAAGGAAGATAACAAAAGGGAAGGGTTGAGTATAGGGTTAGTTTTAAAGAGCAGTTCCAAAATGAAATCAGATATTGTTACCACTATGGCTCTATATAGCATATGTACTACTGCTCAGGTGCAGGCAAAAGCCCTGTGGTCTAAGCTTGTGGTTATCGACACACACACTATTCAGACAGTATGAACGATCTCCGCACCGATTTCAGTCTGAACAAAGATGTTGTCTCGGGAAGACATGGCATCATCTCTAGAAGAGACGGTGATGATAGCGTTATATCGGCAGATAGACACATACATTGAACGACTTGTGCATGACAGACGTAAGTCGCAAGCCAGCAGCAAGGTCATGACAGATTCCCGCGGAGATCGTTCAGACACGAAACTCCGCCCACTTTTGCATTCAGAAAAGCCCATACACAATGTTTTTGCGAACGATACAGACAATTGTTAAGTGAATGGGGTCCTTAACACACTTCTTCAGTGTTCTCCATCAACTTCACAAAAAGTCTTCGGTGATTTTCTTTAGATCATCCATAATAATGTGTGCTCTTAAAAAAAACTGTTGTTTGTTTGTATGGTGTTTTTACGTTGCAAGGAACCAGTGGTTATTCAGCAACGGATCCAACGGCTTTACGTGACTTCCGAATCATGTCGAGAGTGAACTTCTATCACCAGAAATACACATCTCTTACTCCTCAATGGAATGCCCGAGAATCGAACTCGCGGCCACCAAGACCAAACCGACCACGCCACTGAGGCGCTAAATAAAAACTTTTGATAATATCTATGTGAGGAGCTCTTATCTATTATAAAGCACTCACCCTTCAAGCATATCATTTTTAGGGATAGCGAGCACCCTTTTAAAAAGGGAATTTAATGCAAACAATAATCATTTATTCTGAGAGTCTTCATATTATCTCCTCCCAAATGGTAAATAGGGAATCTAGCAATAAAATTAATTAGATGGATTTGTGCGTAATGCAAAACTAAAAGTGTATACGTGCGAAAAAAAAATCGACTGCGTGAAAAAAAAAAGACGTAAAAAATGTGCCGAATTTTCGGTACAGTGTATAATGCTGTATGAAATTCTCAGTCACGGGCCATGAAACTTTCAGCCACAGCCCGGTGGTGGCCTGTGTTGTTGGCATCTATAGCGGTGCAAAGCGCATGATCATGACTAATTTAATCTTACAGCCGGGACTATAAAGTGGCCATTAACTCCTGAAACTGGGAGCCATTACCGTACATTCCAGCGATCACTCATCTCTGTTTTTTGTGAGGGCAGGGAGGTGGATTGCTGAGAGTGAGAGAGGGTCATTTATTGCAATATCGCACATCGGTTGTTAAAATAATAATGTAAAGATTAAGAGATAATGAAAGAATTAGTATCATAAAAAAATACATTGCTAGACTGTTATTCTGGCTCTTAAAGCGCGTTAGCAGCTATGTAAACACTCTGGTTTTGTATGATCTAGGCCTCATAACGGAAACATTTTCTGCTCAAACTAAAAATGCCTTTTCTGGTTCATGCAACTTAAATTATCTCTGTAACTCATCATGTGTTTTCTTTTCTTTAGAAATAATTTTAGTCTCCATATTTATCTATGATCTAGGTACCAAATACTTCATTCATATATAAGTTCCTTTCCATCTGTCAACACCGACACTAGAGATTTTTGCCGTAGCATTAAATATATCGACAACTTCCTTATCTGTTGAGTAGATTCTCCCAACACAGGGGAACCGTTGCCAAAGCTCGCTTTATCTGTGCCTCATTAATCATTCATTCGATTTCCTACAAGGTCACAAGGACTAGTTAATCATTCATCCATTTATTCATTCAAAAGGCGCTGTTGCACTAGCCAAGGTCTAGCCATTGCTCTGAATCACTCTCGTCTTACTCACTGATTCCTCCTTAGACCCATGTTTGGATGGTGCGCTGAGTGTCTGGGGCTCGGAGGTCGAGGACCTTTTCAAAGAGTGGAGCCTCTGCACCAGCCTCTGAAATCGGTTCATCGCAAC
Organism: Macrobrachium nipponense; assembly: GCF_015104395.2. NCBI lineage: Eukaryota > Metazoa > Arthropoda > Malacostraca > Decapoda > Palaemonidae > Macrobrachium > Macrobrachium nipponense. The sequence goes on from NC_061104.1 coordinate 6,311,755, forward strand.
CTCCGGCTGAGAAGGACAGTCTCTTCGAGGTAAGTGCCACTAAGTGGGCCGCTCTGACCCCTTCTGATCACTGCGGCACGGAACATTCAAATTAGGTGAGTACGGTTCTGACATGGAGAGTTGCTGGGTTTCTTTATTCAGAGGAAAAGATTCTCTCCTGATCTTTACAGTTTCAGGACGATTCATACTTTACACACACACGTATATATATATATATATATATATATATATATATATATATATATATATATATATATATATATATATATATATAATGATAAAAATCACAGTAGATGCACGTGAATTTGAAATCATTAAATAAGCGCTTGGATTTCTGCCTATCATTTTCCTGTGGTATTTGCTTATATATAATGTGTGTTTATGAATGTAGTGGACACGTCTCCTTAAAAGGTCTCCAACTTTCCTCATGAAGATATTTATAAGATGCCCTATAAGAAAATGTGAAGCTGTCTTTTTCCCTTTAGAGCGAATTACTCAGACGATTCAGAGGAGGAAGATGATGAGGCTCGAATGACCAACAGAGAAGAACCAGAGGAAGTCTCGTATGTCCACAGCAGAGGAGGCCGCCGCCATCTTGGTCACCCTGTGGTCGTTCCCTCCACTGTGGTGATTAAAATACAACCGGGTGAGTGTGCATTCTGAAGAGTAAGGTTGTTGTTGTTGTTTGAGATTAAGCTGGCCTTATGCCAGCACGGGCTCTCGCTCATAGAGCAGCCCCTAAAAAGAGTAAGCTTAGGCCAACGTGCCAGGCAACCGAATGCCCTTTTGTAGGGAACAGAAATATGGTAACGAAAGGGTGGGTCTTCACAAATACGGATTGGAATGGAATGGAATGAAATGCAAATTTAGGCCAAAGACCAAGCAAGCACTGGGACATACGAGGCCATTCAGCGCTGAAAGGGAAATTGAGAGTAGAAGAGCTTGGAAGGTGTAATAGGAGGAAAACCTCTCAGTTGTACTATGAAACAAGTTTAGGAGAGGGTGGGAAGCGAGATGGAAGAGGGAAAATGGATGGAGGTACAGTAAAAGAAATGAAAGGGGTTGCAGCTAGAGGCAGAAGGGACGCTGCAAAGAAACTTAAGGCACACCTACAGTGCACCGCTAAAGTGTACTGACGGCTCTACCCCCCTACGGGGACTACGGAATCGATAAACATACAGCACTTTCAAGGAAAACAAGTTAAGCCAATCAGGAAAAACAGAAGCTGGAAGGGAACTACAAAGCTTGGCCGGAGAGAGAGAGAGAGAGAGTCATGGATATTCATATTTTTGTTTACCGTTACAATATATTTTCTCATGCCGGGTATTCCGTCCGTGGAAGCTTGTGTTTATACGTCTCGACTGGTTTTAACAAAAAAATTCAGAGGACCACACCAAGCCACTTATACCATTTAAGACATTGCCAAATGAACGGGCTGCTTCTTAGCAAGGGTGCCATGAGGAAGCTTTTATAACATAACTTTTATAACTCTTTGGCTTGTCCCCGCACAGACGTTTACCCATGCTGAATAAAAGTAATAACAACAACAACAGTAATAATACTTTTAGGGTTAGTTAGTGACTTCATATGGGAGAGAAAGTATTCCGACTGCTTTGTGGATAAAGCACCACATTAAAAATTCAAAAAATAACAGACTGAAAACCACTGACTTTTATCACATGATATAGTAAAATTGTCTCGCCCTCTACCTTTCATTTAATTTCATCAGCTCCCCTTTCCCTTCACTAATTTATGTTGATTGCTATTATTTGAAATTTAAGCTCCTCGCATGTTTACCAGCCATAACCATTTTATGTAATCCTGTCAGTTTACAATATACCCCACTACCTAAGCTGAAGACAGAAACCGTTTTTTGACAAAGCTGATCCCATGCCAGCACGGGTTCTTGCCCTCATAGAGAATTTGATTCTTCTGCTCTCTTCCTCAGAATCTGAGACTATTCACCGCCCTGACCTGGAATCCGAAGATTCCTGCGATGGTGTGAGCATCTCCCAAGATGCGGAGACCACTTCCCAAGATGCTGCTGGCAGCTACCAAGAAGCATCCAGCACAACAAGCAAGAAATGCGGCTACCCTTCTGCTTCGAGCAGCACCTCAGGCACCCTCCCGAACAGCAACAACACGAGCTTCGAGGGCAGCCTCCACACCCTGGGGAGTACAGGGAGCAACCCCAGCATCGCCAACTCATCTCAATACGATGCTCTTCTTGCCAGCCTCTCTGAGACGGTCTCTTTGCCTGATCTTCCAGGTTCCTGTTCCCCCCGCGGGGGAAAGAGGCCGCTCATCCACGTGAGGAAAGACGAGGGACTTTCCCTTTATTGTTTGTAAACAGTTAATTGAAAAAAGGGCAAAGTTGAATGATCGGAGAAATCTGCTGTAAAATTGTTAACGTGCGCATACGTACGTACAGAAGTGAACATGTCTTAAATTCAAGGCCTAAAATTCAAAATATTCCTGATTGGCTACTGCAACGTACCTACAAAATACACATCAGAAGCTGAATTATAGAATAACGAAGGCAAACTTATTTCTTTGAAACTGGACACGAAAATAGCACTAAGAGAATCTAAACGCAATTAAAATAAATACAGACTAAATAATGCTCCCCGAGATTCAGGTCTATTTTGCCTTTCAGCTGGAGCGCAGCCACCGTAGGCCTATGAAATTCTTGTCTCCTGAAGAAGCTGCAAAGCCTCCTGTCCAGTCTTCGCCGACTTCGTCGCATTTTTCGATCTCCAAAGTTACAGGTAAACAGAGTACTGAATTTCTTTTAATTTCCATGATACCAGGCCTAATTTTTAACCTTATTGTACGTTAAGTGGCAATTAAACCTTTAAAGAGGTAAAAGTACATTTCGCATTCCTTATAACAGCTTTAAAAGGTTAGAGGTGGTTCTTCTTGGAAACGAGATCAAGGTTAATAACTGGAGTTTTGAAAAAGCAAAACGTCTATAGATAGTATTTTCATAAAATGATGTTATTGCAATTTAGCCTAAGTCATCCACCATTTTTTCGGCGTTGAAAGAGTTCTTTAAAATTCAACCGAGATACATTTCTGTAAAAGGCTGCCCATCTCGGAGGAGTTCGGATATAGAAATTTCCGACTTTCGAAATGAAATTCCATCGCTGCTTTGTAAATCCTTCTCTGTGAATCCTCAGGTCAAAATGCAAATCCCACTATCTCAACCCTTCGTAGTTCTGTGATTCGTTACATTTACTGACGAGCCAGGCTATACGATGGATTAAATGTGGATTACTGGCCCTAAACTTTCTTCTGTGTGACACCAGTTCATTGCTGTAGTGAAAATCGAATTCCTTTGAAATAATTCACTCCATCTTTAATATTAAAGAAATGTAAGACATTTTTGGTGAGACTATTTTTGTTTATATTTATATGTGTGTGTGTGTGTGTGTAAATACATTCTTCTGTTAAAACAAGATACGTCTCAAGTATAAAAAGCCCATTAAAACAACCTGGTTTAAAGCCAAGGACTATATTTCGGTGGACTGATTCCCACCCATACATATTGTTGTAATTATATATATATATATAATAATATTATTATTATATATATTGTATATATATATATAGATATAATAATATATATATCTATAAGTTAGTATATATAGTGGATATATATATATATATATCTATATATTATATAATAATAATATATAATATATATATATATAAATAATATTCATATAAAGAGTAAGAATCAGTCCACCGAAATATAGTCCCCTTAGCTTTAAGCCAGGGTGTTTTAATGGACTTTTTATACTTGAGACGTATCTTGTTTTAACAGAAGAATGTATTTACACACACACACATATATAAATATAAACATAAATAGTCTCACCAAAAATGTCTTACATTTCTTAATATTAATGATGGAGTGAGTTATTTAAAAGGAATTCGATTTTCACTACAGCAATGAACTGGTGTCACACAGAAAGAAAGTTTAGGGCCAGTAATCCACATTTAATCCATCGTATAGCCTGGCTCGTCAGTAAATGAAATGAACCACCGAACTTTCTACGAAGGGTTAAAATACTGGGATTTGCATTTTGACCCGAGGATTCACAGAGAAGGATTTACAAAGCAGCGATGAAATTTGCTTTCGAAAATAAATACTATATTTCTGAAATATAATATTTACTTTCTACATTTTGGCGTTTTTATGGGCTCCTTTCACTAGATGGAATTCTGTTTTAACAAAATATATTTCACCCACATTTATATATATATATATATATATATATATATATATATATATATATATATATATATATATATATATATATAGAGAGAGAGAGAGAGAGAGAGAGAGAGAGAGAGAGAGAGAGAATAAAATATCACCAGAAATTCCAAGGAAATATCTAATAATCCTTTAGTCCTATACAGCAGGCGATGCGTGCGCGTATGCGTATGTAAACATACGCAAATGCAGCCTTTACCCAAGTACAAAAATGACGACGTGTCTTTGCTACATGATCTTCCATTTTGGATATCTAGCCCCTGACTGTCTGACGAAGGTCTTTACCTTGCGTCATACAACGATAATGTTTACGGGGCATTCTTTTGGTTCCTCCCAAACGGGTTTATTGAATATTGCGCGTAACAGAACGCACCCTAGAATTCTACTGTGGATACTTAAGTGATCATGAGAGCTTTTAGCTATAAATGACATCGACGGTAAGATTAATGATATAGGGGATCATAATATTGAGAGGGTTATCATGAAAACAAGTAGTAACCGAGGAAAGGGTAACAATGTTCCCAAAGAAATCCATTAACGAGACCTTGTTCTGAACAATGCCCTTATTTGGTTTCAAACAAACAAAGGTTATCGACGTCGAAAATTCATAGGAAACTTTACTTTCAATCCCGTGTAAAATGAAAAAAAAAAAACCGTCTCTTATATTCTTCACTGACTATTTAAAACAATAAACTCGCATTACATGATAAACTCACTTCGGGAATGACTGATGACGGAATATGGACAGTCACGGAGACGAAATTCTTACCACTAAAGAAACTTATCATCCTTGTTACAACCGTAATTACCTTAAGATTCTTAATACTGATGGAAATAAGAGTTTGTTCGACCTCAGCATTTCGACTTTTTGTTGTACTTCGTTTTCCAAACGCTTTATAACCTTCAATTTTCTCTCTAATTTCACCCAGCCTAGTTAGTGATAATTTTTTTTTTTCAAAATTAAGCAGTTTTCAGTGGGTGATTCCAGAAGGGGTGAGATTGTTGTGCAGAAAACGGACACGAGATTAAAATCCCTTCACTCCTCTCCCCAAACCCTTTCTAGCACCTCTTGTATTTTTACCTTTCCTCCTTCCACCCCAAAACTTCTGAAATAATAATGAATTAAATTGCAGCAATACTCTCCATCTCTGAGAACTCCTTATCCACTCGCAGAAATCATTCTTCCTCCTCCAGAATTTTCTCCCAGAGAGAAATCCCAGCGGAGAGGAGGAGCCTTCGGCAGTCTATTTTCTAGCGACGGTGGCGTGCAATACGCGGGGGAATACGCGACCGAAGGGAGCAACGCCCCCGTCAAGATAAGGAGTCCCTACACGCTGAAGGCCATATCGTCCTATGGCGAGCGAGTCGACACCAAGTCCAATCCCGTGTGGTACTCCTTCGGGAGCTTAGTCGTGGCCCTTCGGTATCGGGCCGACAAAAAGGCGTAAGTCCGAAGCGTTCTTTTGTTTATTATGCAAGCTTTTTTTTTTTTTTATCCTTCAGCATTATGGTTACGTATTCTTAAAGAGCGAGACTTTGATAACTACTCTGAGACATCTTTTTGAAACTGGAGATTCGTCTATTCAAAAGCGGGTGTGGTATATGATCAAATTATTCGCGAAGTTTATAAATTGTGACTGACAACTAAATGGGTCCCCCGGCTGATGAAGAAAACACGGTTCTCTCGTTATGCCTGTAAATGACGAGAGAGAGAGAGAGGAGAGAGAGAGAGAGAGACGTACCTCCTCGTCTAGACTTCAAAAGCTCCATTTATAAAATGATTACATTAATCTTCATCTGAAATCCAACACTAACGTGACCGAGAAAATTTTGACTCGCGCAGCTGCGCATCGATAACACCCACATAAAAAAAAGTCGTAAAGATAAAAAAAATCTTACCACAAGTTTCAGTCCCACGCTAGATATTGATAACAGTCGTCAGCTCCTTGCTGTAGTTTCAATCAGATAAATGGAATTTCCCCAATATAAAACCTATCATGTAAAATAACCGTCGGGAAAGCGGACACACAAATGTTAGATTGAGTAGGCCTTATGCCAACATGGACTCATGTTACTTGAGCAGCATTTATAAGTATAAAAGTGGTTTGATTAATAACTGGTTCTATCACTGCTTGGTGTCAAGCATAGAGCCTTTAGCTAGACCACCTGAACAAGGAAAAAACGACGTAAAACTAAATATCTTCGTTAGATTAAATATCATTCGAGATTTGTAGTATATCCAAGCAATATTCAATACTCTGCTGATACACCAGCAATGGTTACAAGAAAATACAGCTACTATCTCCCGGATCAGGCCAGCAGATAAAACATCCAACAAAATTCCTACAACCAACAATTTCACAATTTAATTCAATAAAAAAGTACATCTATCCACGACAAACATAGTTAAATACAATTCCTACAACCAACAATTTCACAATTTAATTCAATAAAAAAGTACATCTATCCACGACAAACATAGTTAAATACAATGTGAAGATTCACCAACTTTCTGGGAAAAAAATATAAAAACTAACCAGTTCATAAATCACTGACCGGGAAATACTGCTAATATCATAAAGGTCGGCGAATAAAGATGCAAATGTACTATAGAAAATCGCTAAGTATTAGCAATACTAATATTGCATCCGATTCGTAGAACAATAACAAAAGAATTGTTTACTTACACAAGGAGCTTGCGCGATACCACTCAGACGAACTTAGCAGGGACTGCCCACACTTCACTTTGTGGCAATGCCAAGAAGAAGTAAGAGAACCTTTCACGGTCAAGAAAAGCTAACGACTAAGTGACCCCTACCCTACCAGCTATAAATACACCGTACGGTACGTTCAGTTTTCCCAAATGTAAACAAAAGGAGCCTATAAGAATGGTTTGATCGTACGGCTGGCAGGTCAGTAGTCTTTCATTTAAGGCAAGTTCAAGAATACAGTTTTTGGACCTTGCGATACAATACATAAGCAATTAAAAATGAACGAGGGCTGGCATTTTGATAAAAGAACTTACTTTACCATCTGGCATTCGGAAAAATGGAAAGGGATGAATGACCTGAAATTTCTTTTAGAAGTGAACCAGAATAAAACATCCAAATTATTCGATATCCTATTATTAACGTGATCTTGTCCAAAATTTATACAAGTGTCGAGCTCGATCTTATGTCATTTTATAAACAGCGCTTCTACGCATACGCTCTCTCTCTCTCTCTCTCTCTCTCTCTCTCTCTCTCTCTCTCTCTCTCTCAGCAAAGTTATTTTTTACACAAACCTCGTAAGTGATGGAAACTTTTGAAGCAAAAGCCAGCTGATTAATCAGAAGCCAACGAGGGCATAGTACAGTACACGAACTCTCACCAATTTATCAACAAACAGATGTTTTCGAGATTTCGCTGATCACATTTTCTCATGAGGCCTAACTTGCGATTGTGCAATCATCTTATCGAATTTTTTTTTATCAGCGCTTTTGGGTTCTTAGCAGAAATATAAGGCTAG
>NC_061104.1:6327040-6344540 GCF_015104395.2 Macrobrachium nipponense
TTTATGCCTCTAATTGTTTTTCTTGACAGTTGCAAGACCACTTGGGCATGGGCTTGGTTGCCCTGTCCTGTTGCGAACGCATTTTCGGGCAATACACCTTTAGCGTTGACGTCATGCAGTTGAGGAACGTCAGAGTGCAGAGGTTTGGCGAAGGGGCTGTCAATTCGTCCAGAGGTAAAGGGAGGTTGTTATAATGTCCCACTTGAGAGAGAGAGAGAGAGAGAGAGAGAGAGAGAGAGAGAGAGAGAGAGAGAGATGGTATATGAACAAATTACAACTCACAGGTTGAAGTGGATAAAGTCATTTCTCACTATCAAGAGAGAGAGAGAGAGAGAGAGAGAGAGAGAGAGAGAGAGAGAGAGGACAACTATTCTTTCGCTTTCACACACAATAAAAAAAAAAATACACGCGCAACACCAATTTCTACGTTGATATTACACCAAAATTTAAATTTTGTCAATGAAATTGCCGATATATTTTGACCTCTCCTTTGGGGAATTTCTGATTCTACGAACTTCATTTGTAATTTTATTTTATTTAATATCACAAACTGAAGTAAAAAAAAAAGAAATAGTAGTAATTCCAAGAAATCCGTGACGTCAGTAAACCAAAATCTTGTTTTATCCACTTTATTTCATTCTACAGACTTCATTTCTGCACATGTTTCAAATTTGAAATTATAAACTATAACTCGGCAATAACCGCTGTTATTCCAAAAACATGTTACTAAACAGTATGGTTAGTGCCAGTCTATACTTGATGTCGCAACGGGAAAATCTAATTTTGTGTCCATTGCTTAATTCTACAGATTCAATTGTAAACATCTTTAACTGGTATTGTAAACTGGATTTACAACAGTTTTGCGCACAAAAAAAATCCCTGTGACGACTTAATGAGGACAAGTATAAAAATTTACCATTTTTACATTTTACTTAATAACTATGGTTATCTGGGTATGAACCATGTCTATACTAAAAATCTCCGCCATGTCCCGTAAGATGATATTAATGTTCTAGCCTCCATCTTCTCGTTCTTGTGCAGCAAAGGCTTTCATATGGGTAAAGGCGGAACACCTAGTCGAAAACACCCGCAGGAAGTACGAGCTGCCCCCGACGGAGCTCCTGAGACCTGCTGGGTACGATGAGTCTCAAGGTTGGGAAGCCATCTCGAAAAGAAACTGCACGCTGAGGGTCAACGTTCCCAAGGACAAGGTTCACCTTTCCTCCATCATACTTGAGGTAAAGTGAACCAGTCGTCTCTGATGTATCGTCTCAGTGAATTTCTCTCTCTCTCACCTACTACAACATTTACCTAGGAATCCCCCACCTGGTTCTGTATTTCCTCTTTATTATGACCTTTCGTTCTGGACCTTTGGCACTCTCTTCCATCTGCTGTTTTTCCCTGGAATACTCCACCTGGTTCTCGTTTTTCCTCTTCATTACAACCTTTCGTTCTGGACCTTTGGCACTCTCTTCCATCTGCTGATTTTCCTGACCCATTCAATCATCTATCCTTTCAAACAGTGGTCGCCAACCGGTGGTCAGTGAAAAAATGTTGATGGTCCGCAGGTGTTGCCAATTTAGCATTTAATGCTAGATTAACATTTTAGGGGGATTTAGCATTAAAAATTTGGATCTCGGCTCCAAATAAAAACGGCCCTCCGTCTTGTAGTAACGTCATTGGAGCCAAAAATCAACATTTATTTCAAACAAGCAGGAACAAGTATCCCACTGCAATGTGTAATACTTAAACAAACCTCAAAATTTATTTTTTTTTAAATAATTAAACTAGGTGCATTTCATATTACTAAAATAAAAGTTTTCTGAGGTAAATAAACGTATTTACCTTTTTTTTTTTTATATTAGTGGTCCGCCAAATTTAAAATTATACATTAGTGGTCAATGAAGTTCAAAAGGTTGGAGGCCGTTGCTTCAAAAGACAGCTCCTCTAACATCTAACGTTGGACCTCTACTCGTCGTGTTCCCCGTCTTACCAGGCTCTTGTAACACATAATTGACCTTCATTTCCAGATTCACGGAAAAGTCCGCCACAACCTCACCACTAAAGAGGCTCATTTAGGCTCTGTTAAGCTGGGACCAGAGTTGCTATTCGGAGGAGAAAACGCCGCAGCAAAGGGGCCGCTTTCAGTTTTGACCTCCGACGCAGAGGTCCCAAGCTTTGGGGATGGAAGCGATCACCAGGGCATGAAGGACGTGCCCGGTGACCCTCTCGACCCGAGGCTGACTCACTGGGGTCAGGCTCTGAGGCGTCAGGCCAAAGTGGAAATGTGGCATAGATTGCAGATTTAATCAATAAAGAAATATAATAATCTAATCTATTCCAATTTTCCTTTATGCGAAGCTTCCGTTTTTAACCATCACTTCTGAGATTGCTAGAACGTCGTCTTGCCTCCATTAATGCTGGATGGCTTGACAGATAAATGAATAACGGGGGACAGATTGCCAGTGTGGATCTATATAAACATACAAGAACGGAACTCAGTATTATCCGGCAGTTTAACGGACAGTAAACAGCAGTCAGTGAAATTCCAAAATCAACGCGCATCTTCAGTACTTCCAATTTGTTTTTCTGTGTATATTTTCGTCAACTTTTCTTTGAAAGGAAATTTCATAAAAAACAACAAATAAAGAAAATTAAGAAGTAAAGTTCGGTTTTGTACATAAAAATCATATTGTTTATAGGTCTATGAATCATAAGGGTCCTTTCTATGCTTTATAGGTCTATAAATGTTTTGCTTTACATAGCTCTGTTTTCTCAAGATCATTCAGGTCAACGGTCACTGCAATTCTTTAAATTCAGAGCTGCGTGATAGAATTCTAAACATTCTGACATTTTCCCTATTAAATATTTCGTTGCATTAGGCTCTACGTGGCTAATGCATCGTTATTTTTCAAATAATGTTTTAATCTCTTACCAGAAGACCAATGTACATCATATTCACCTCACGTATTAAAATAAAGCCTCAGGGCGTGGTCGGTATGGAGCTGGCGTGCCACCTCTGTGGCCGCGAGTTCGATTCTCGGGCATTCCACTGAGGGGTGAGAGATGTATATTTCTGGTGATAGAAGTTCACTCTCGACGTGGTTCGGAAGTCAGGTAAAGCCGTTGGTCCCGTTGCTGAATAACCACTGGTTCCATGCAACATAAAAACATACAAACAAAAACAAGTATTAAGGTATTAAAATCTACGGGATTGGCAATCCCACAATTGAAGGGCGACTCTCTCTCTCTCTCTCTCTCTCTCTCTCTCTCTCTCTCTCTCTCTCTCTCATAACGAGTCAAATGTAAAGATAATCTTTATTAACAAAATTCTTAACCGTTAGGAAAACTTAACGGGGATTCGATTTGGCAAAATAAATTTCCTTTTCTTTCACTTCCAATTTTATTTTTTTCGATGTTCGTAGGCTGACAAATTTCCTTTTACCATCCACATTGTTTACTATTTATTTTTGATACATTATATTTGTTTCCGATTCGTTTTATAAGTAAATTATGGGTGATCTTTGAAAGGTCCGTTCTTAAAGAACGATAATAAGCATAAAGCATATCGTCAACATATAATACAATAACTATCAAATGCAGATTTCGATAATACTGCCAGAGATTATTTTTACATAAAAATATAAATAAATTCAGCAACAGCAATACATCACAACTTTCTTTTTTATGAAAATGCCTTCAATTTGGTCATAATCTTTATTTAGTAACACATTTTTGACGTCTTCTGATAAAGAATTTTTGGTTTGGGGTTTGTAATTTCAAAAATGGTGAAATAAGACGAACAGTAATCTTGATTTTCGTTGACGAGAATTAATGTCCAGTTACTGGCCGGAATAACCTAAGTAATCGCATATTTCCGTGTAGAAAATAACACCTAATTGTGCTATCTTGTCTAAGGATACGAATAAAATCAGGAACACACAAACTTTTTGGAGTAAGCTCAAGAAAACTGGGCTACAAATTAAGCAGTCTCTAATTTCTTGTAAGACGGGTAATCAGTACCACATAAAACTTAAAAAGCTGAGGACCGCAAAAAATATATAACATATGAACCAGTTTTATTTCATGACATACTTGATGGATGGAACGGTTTCGCTTTTGTTGGTGCGAAAGTTAGAAATACCAGAAAAATTTTGTTTCGAAGGTTTTTTTTATTTTTTATTTACGTGGATTTATTTATTTTTTGCCAGTATTAAGAAGCTCGATTCTGCCGTTGTTGGTGCTGTTGCTACTGCTGTTTTGATTGTTGTTTTGATTGTTGTTTAGATTGTTGTTTAGATTGTTGTTTCCATTCAGGGTCACTGGTACCGGTGGCGCAGGTGTTGGATTCACTTGGTCGGAGGTTGTATCGCATCTGGCTCTGTCCGTTTCTTTCACTTCTGGAATTGGATTATGCATTCGTGTTATTATAATGGATTCATATCTTTCACTTCTGGAATTGGATTATTCATTCGTGTTATTATAATGGATTCATTTCTTTCACTTCTGGAATTGGATTATGCATTCGTGTTAGTATAATGGATTAATTTCTTTCACTTCTGGAATTGGATTATTCATTCGTGTTATTATATTGGATTCATTTCTCTCACTTCTGGAATTGGATTATTCATTCGTGTTATTATATTGGATTCATATCTTTTACTTCTGGAATTGGATTATTCATTCGTGTTAGTATAATGGATTAATTTCTTTCACTTCTGGAATTGGATTATTCATTCGTGTTATTATATTGGATTCATTTCTTTTACTTCCAAGGTATTGTTGTCATTTGTTATTTTCTTGCTAATATCAATATCATTGCTTTAGATCAGCTAAATGCACCTCTAAATGAGAATCATTTACTATGAATTGTCTCAGTATCGTCATGAATCCTCATTGCTTCCCGATATTTTATTTTTCTATATGAATCTCGTTTTTAGGTTTTGAAATACATTTTTTTTTAATGAGTTTGCTTTTCACTTCTAAAAGAATATTTTTCATCACTTGATATTATCAGTATTGATTTTATCACAGATGAGCAAAATATTCATCATGTAGAAAGAAGTGATCTGAGTGGTTTATCAAGCAGCTAAACAGATTTTATCACAGATAAGCAAAATATTCATCATGTAGAAAGAAGTGATCTGAGTGGTTTATCAGGCAGCTAAACAGATTTTATCACAGATGAGCAAAATATTCATCATGTAGAAAGAAGTGCCCTGAATGGTTTATCAAGCAGCTAAACAGATTTTATCACAAATGAGCGAAATATTCATCATGTAGAAAGAAGTGATGTGAGTGGTTTATCAAGCAGCTAAACAGATTTTATCACAGATGAGCAAAATATTCGTCATGTAGAAAGAAGTGACCTGAGTGACACATTAACCACTAGGCAATATGGCGACACGAATGTCGCTCGATAACTTCCCAAGATCCAAAGAGAGAGTTTCCTCACCAGGCTTTCCAGCGTCCCTGAGCTCCATGTTGACGCATTCCATGAAGTCCTTGTTGGTGTACCAGCATCCGTCGTCCCCACATACCGGCGCCAGCATCCGGTTTACGATGCAGTTTGCCGAGGGCGGGATTGCGCGGTGGCCGTTTTCCGACGTCTGGTACGGGCACTTGCACAGGACTCCTGAGGCAGCGGAAGCAAATAATAATAATAATAATAATAATAATAATAATAATAATAATAATTGTACCCATAATCATAGGAGCACTAGGCACGATCCCAAGATCCCTGAAAAGGAATCTAGAAAAACTAGAGGCTGAAGTAGCTCCTGGACTCATGCAAAAGAGTGTGATCCTAGAAACGGCGCACAAAGTAAGAAAAGTGATGGACTCCTAAGGAGGCAGGATGCAACCAGGACCCCCATACTGTAAATACCACCCAGTCGAATTGGTGGACTGTGATAGAGCAAAAAAAAAAAAAAAAAAAATAATAATAATAATATAAAGAGTGCAAGGGAAGAAGGACTAATAAAAGTAGACGAAGACCCAGAAATATACAGAGACAGCAGAATGACAAACAGAACAGAGGACTGGCACAACAAACCAATGCACGGACAATACATGAGACAGACTAAAGAACTAGCCAGCGATGACACATGGCAATGGCTACAGAGGGGAGAGCTAAAGAAGGAAACTGAAGGAATGATAACAGCGGCACAAGATCAGGCCCTAAGAACCAGATATGTTCAAAGAACGATAGACGGAAATAACATCTCTCCCATATGTAGGAAGTGCAATACGAAAAATGAAACCATAAACCACATAGCAAGCGAATGCCCGGCACTTGCACAGGAACCAGTACAAAGAGAGGCATGATTCAGTGGCAAAAGCCCTCCACTGGAGCCTGTGCAAGAAACATCAGCTACCTTGCAGTATAATAAGTGGTACGAGCACTAACCTGAGGGAGTGATAGAAAACGATCAGGCAAAGATCCTCTGGGACTATGGTATCAGAACAGAAAGGGTGATACGTGCAAATAGACCAGACGTGACGTTGATTGACAAAGTCAAGAAGAAAGTATCACTCATTGATGTCGCAATACCATGGGACACCAGAGTTGAAGAGAAAGAGAGGGAAAAAATGGATAAGTATCAAGATCTGAAAATAGAAATAAGAAGGATATGGGATATGCCAGTGGAAATTGTACCCATAATCATAGGAGCACTAAGCACGATCCCAAGATCCCTGAAAAGGAATCTAGAAAAACTAGAGGCTGAAGTAGCTCCAGGACTCATGCAGAGGAGTGTGATTCTAGAAACGGCGCACATAGTAAGAAAAGTGATGGACTCCTAAGAAGGCAGGATGCAACCCGGAACCCCACACTATAAATATCACCCAGTCGAATTGGAGGACTGTGATAGAGCAAAAAAGAAAGAAAAAAAAAAATTATTATTACTGAAGAAATCCACAATCTTGTAAATGTGTATATATATATATATATATATATATATATATATATATATATATATATATATATAAATATATTATATATATATATATATATATATATACTGTATATATATATATATATATATATATATATATATATATATATATATATATATATATATATATATATATATATATATTATATTTATTATATATATATATATATATATATATATACACATTTACAACACTGTGGATTTCTTCACCTTTATATTGACTCATGCTATTATCATTATTAGTAATATTATTACTGAAGGGGTGACGCCTAAAGACTGAAGCCATCCGAGACTATTTGGGATGAAATTGCAGACCCTATGACCTTCTTCACCCTGGTTGTGACCTACCACAGTCGACTAACTACTGAGTAAATATTACTACTCAAGGTCAACAGAGGTGCAATTAGTTTTAAAGAAATGTACCCAGAGTGCTTCACCTCACCGTGAACTGACCCCGGGAACTTTCGCTACAGTCCTAACCGCTGGCCCACAGGAACGAAATATAAGGGGGAATAAATGAAAACTTGATAATAAATGTAATCATTACATTTCTCATTTATTTCATCATTGTCATTTTTGCTTTTACCATTTTGATTTTGATTACATTTTGTATATTTTTTCATTATTTCTATTGTTATCATGATGTTTCTAGTTAAATTTCTTTATTCTTATAAGCTATTAACCTCATTTTAGATTTTATTTTTTTCTTCTTTCAACTTTCTATATATTAATCTTAGTTTTGCTATTTATAATTCTATTTTGAAAATTTTAGATCTGTAATTTTCTAAAGTATGTGATGATTAAAAGCAGTGAGCAAATATTTAAAAGCAATAATCAAAATGAAAATCAGTTAATTACTGAAACGAAAATAGTGATAATTTTAGGATTAGGATCAACAGGCGATGTTCCAAGGGAGGAGAAATATCCCATGATCATTTAGGATATTATCTTTAAAGTTTTCTTTTGTCTTTGTTTCCTCATTAATTGTCAGCTTGATCTGTCACAGTTACTAAGAACCTCTTCTTTACAATTTAGGTGTTTGATATATATATATATATATATATATATATATATATATATATATATATATATATATATATAATATACATATATATATATATATATATATATATATATATATATATATATATATATATATATATATATATTATGCATACATATATAAATATCCTTACCACAAACATAATTGTTCTGTGCAACAGTACAATTACTAAACGGAACTCATTCAACCAGGATGGTATCCAGCGGAGTTATTCATTCAATAACGCTGCAAGCTTTCAAGGGCGAACTGTTCTCATTAACAAGTAACTCCACTAGATATCATCCAGTTTGAATGAGATCCTTTTAGTAACTACATATATATATATATATATATATATATATATATAATATATATATATATATACTATATATATATATATATATATATATATAGGTATATAATTACTTTGGAAACAAGCAGAAACAATATTATAACTTATTCTTACCTGCGAACGCAACGGATAGAAACAGCAGAGTCACCTTCATCGTGACCTAGAAATAAAAAAGCGAGTAAAATGAGTTACAACAAGGGCGAAGAAAATAATTATCTTAGAAAAACCCTATAACTATTGTAATAATATACACACTCATTTACTATTACACATAATTGAGTTATGATATCACTTACTTGTTTAGATTATGTGATGCACAATAGAGAAAGTTATGATATATATATTATATAGATATATATATATGTATATATATATATATATATATATATATATATATATATATATATATATATAGAATTCATATATCTGTAAACAACCACATACACACACACATATAATATATATATATATATATATATATATATATATATATACATATATATATATAATATATATATATATATATATATATATATATATATATATATATGTATGTATATATATGTCAACAATGGATAACCATAAATCTACCGCTAACTAGGAATCTTAACTTCGTACCATTAACGCAGTCAAGTAATTTCGAATTCATACGATATAAAGTATCGTCGACTGTATAAATTGTAAAAATACTGTTTAATGAGGGCAATTCAGTTCTTTCAGAGTATTACTCGTGATGTTCGCATAATTCACCATAAGGACAAATGATCACAGAAAAATTGGCCGGACGAACATTGTAAACTGTCTTGGTGCTCTTTATGATGGACCAAATGAGGCCATATAGGGACACTTCCAAAAAAAAAAAGCAAGTAGATGAAACGATGAAGTTTAAACAATGTTCTTTTCAATCTCAACCAAATGCAGCGTTCTTAAATCTACTGTAAAAGGAAGGAAACGCTACAGGAATGATTGGTTGGCAGGCCGTCTTCCGCAGCTGTTCAAATTTCATTGTCACGGACAAAGCCCTTGAAGTTGGAAGTTGGAATGACTACTACCAAGGTAGATCTTTCCAGAGACGATACCTTAAGATTCATTTATCATATTCTTACTTCTCCGATGACATAATGAAATAACGAACCTAGTTATTCGGATAAGTCACTATTGAATTAACTATGATTATGTAATGGTTAACGATAATGACAAGCTCTCTGAAATTTCATAAAATGAACCTATATATTCTTATAATGTATTTGAGTTAATATTGAACTGATGATTATGTAATGGTCAACAATAATGACCAGCTCTCTAAAAACGCATAACAATATGGTATCTACAGTTGAAATATTTTTATTTTTTTCGTACAAGTTGAAAAAGAAGGAATGTAACATTTTTGTGATTTTCTGAATGAGCTGGTATAAGAGAAGCGTAAATGAACCAACCAACCTTTTGTTACTGAATACTTTCCAAAATCACAAAAGGCGATAGGGTCATTTACAGTACTTTTGGATCCCAAAGAAAGGTGGAGAGTTCTGGATTTGTGTTTTTTCTCAAAGTACTGTCGCTGATCTGGTGATCGAACGCCGATAGCTCAGTTGTGAGCTGGAAACACTACCAATTGCGGCATGAAGGCGCAAGAGAGAGAGAGAGAGAGAATTACATAAAAGCTCGACATACACAATAAACCATTATTTCACTAACACAATCGGAGCGTCAAACATGAAAGCAATATCCTCTTCAAAAAAGCGAAATAAACGACAGCCCCTGCTTTTGTTTTATCGGTGTGTGTGTGTGTGCGAAACGAGCCGTGTAATAAATTAGTCATCCGGCCGGTAGCCAGCCGGGCTGGACATAGCGCGGATATGTCCTCATGAATATTCACGCAGCCCTCACGACCCGAGTCTGTGCAAGGTTGACCTTGACACGCTTATTTCTACTCTTTTTTTTGACGTGCATTTACGTTATTTATAATTTTTTGCTGTTTGTCGCTGGTTTCATAAAAGAAGTTCATATTTTTTCTCTACCCTCTCTCTCTCTTCGCTTCAAATCCATTTTGTCTGTTTGTTTGTATGGTGTTTTTACGTTGCATGGAACCACCAGTGGTTATTCAGCAACGAGACCAACGGCTTTTTGCTTCTATCACCAGAAATAGACATCTCTAACCCCTCAGTGGAATGCCCGAGAATCGAACTCGCGGCCACCGAAGTGGCAGGCCAAGACCATACCGAACACGCCACTGAGGCGCTCTCAAATCCACTTTGATTTCTCATTATTCGTGTGAAGGAATGTGTGGATTCCCTCACTCGCGCTCCGAGGATAAGTGAGCACACGATGACGTCTCCTCGGATGGACTAACAAGTCTTTGAGACATCCTAATCCTTGTAACTCCTTGTAACTGTCTCACTCTTTCTCTCTCAGCGTGTTCCGACTCTGATTTTCTCTCTCGCTGCTAAATGAGAGCTGGGTCTTTTAATATAAATCAAGTTTTTCAAACTCCCTAGCTAGTATATATCTGTTTGTTTTTGTTGAAAATGTACCGGAAAAACTCAAAGTAAGAGTAATAACTAGAAATGCTTTGGCAATGTGCATATTGCATATATCAACCTCTGTCTGTTTGCTTCTCATTTGCGCGAATGACGGGACAACGGAACTCTGTTGTAATTTCCGGTGCGCCTCGGATTGAATGGAGGTTCTGACTTTACAATGGCATTGTTACTGAAGTTGTCATTGGACTCGTTTAATGTAAGTTTCTTTCTGGTTTTTCCTCTTATTAATTCAATTCTATTTCCCTTCTATCGTCGTTCTTTTCATATTTCGTTTTCATTCTTGATTTCTTTTATTTTCCTTTCATTCCTCCTTTCCGCGTTTTGTGATTTCTTTATGATAATCGTTTCTGCCTTTGTTACTCATTTCTCTCTTCTTCCTTTGTTACTCATTTCTCTCATTTGTAATTTCATTTCTTCCCTTTTCCCTTTATTTTCCAATTCTATTTCCTCCAACTAGTCTCAGTTGGTTATGCCAGGTCCAGATGTCTACACCAGGCCTCTTCTTCTTGATAACGCCAAACCATAATTACAGGCTGCTGCCTTCAGGCAAAGGCTCGTGCTGGCATAAGGCCGGTTTAATCCAAACCAACCTACTAACACTGGAGCAATGTCTTGTTTTAACGCCAAGGTTAAACTTGCAGGTGTTACGAGCAAAGGTATTTAATTCTGCCCCGATCATTTGTCACTGCAGGTGTTGGCTCGTGATAATGGTGAAAAGTGGTTTCCCAGAACATATCCGCTCATGGTGTGCGAGCAACTCGGTCGACTCGGCAAGCTCGGATGTCGGTTACCCTGCGTCCACTCGAATTTTCGGCTTCAAAAATTGTATTTGTCTGCTTTTGCGAGCTTTCTTGCCCAAGCACGTCTAGACGACGTTGCAATAACACGAAATGGATGAAAGGAATTGCAGGAAGGGCAAGGGGAAATAAGACGCGCATGCGCGATCAAACAACCGGATTAATGACTTTAATGATTGTTGTCTGTCATACTACTCTTGTAACAAAACTAAGTGCAGTTCTCAGAAGTTATGAAAAGCTGTATGTGTATTGCAGGTGCACCCATAGACGCATATGAACGTGATCGCATTCGTATAGACATATGTATATGGACACAATACAGACTCATGTGTTGCTATACATAGGTATTAGAGGGCTATCTCATAATAACAATATTTGGGTACGGACACACAAACACGCACGCGCACACACGGCCATATGTGCAGAATGGGAGAAAAGAAGGATAAAAAAACGTGTATGTATATATATATATATAATATATATATATATATATATATATATATATATACACACACACACACACACACACACACACATATATATATATATATATATATATATATATATATATATATATAATAGTGTTGTGTGTGTGTGTGTGTGTATATATATATTGTGTGTATATATATATATACATATATATATATATATATATATATATATATATATATATATAAAACAATTAATTTTAGTAACGTAGAATTTACTTGATTTTTCTCCTCTTTTTTCTTATTCTGTCTTCTCCAATTCTGCACAAGGAAAACTCCTTTGCCATGCCATGAAACAACATAAGAAAATTAGACATGAGTTAAAGTTGAGAACACCAGAGTCAACTAGCTTGATCAGTGCTCCTCACCATTCACTTCCAGGATGTGGAACCTTCTTTCTCCCTCTGTATTTCTGAGTTGTATAGCCTGACTCCTTTGAAGAGGCCAGGTTGTCTTCACTCAAGTACAGGCGTTTATTAACCCTAAGTCCTATAGCATGGGCCGAATCACTAGATTATCCACGTCACTTCAGTTTTAGAAATACTATAAGCTCTAACTGTCAAATATGGACCAACAGAGCGACCTCCAAAATTAAATAAAAAAGATAGATTAATGTGGTATGTACCATATTCATAACGGCACTTACCTTAGTTTTTCAACTTTGTTAATTACACAGTATCGTCCAACGGCTGAGCGTTACCTAGGCAACGCGCTGGCTGTAGTATATTAAGCACTTTCGAGCAACGTGGACTCTTTAATACTGTATAGAGTCGGCGCTCTCAATGGCTGTTTCGAAGCGTTACGTTGGCGTTCCGACCGCGCATGCGTGGACGTTGTATCCGAACACCTGTGAATCGGTTGCTATAGCATCTGCCGATGCATTTCATCCTCATGTTTGTTCTTATTGTATTCCCCATCCCACACACTCGAAGATACTGGTGAGTATACGCGCGTATGTATGCGCCGGCAAGTACGAAACTAGTCAGTATGTTTACACACTCTCACAAATATATATATAAATATAAATATAAATGTATATACGTATACACACACACACACACACACACACACACACACACATATATATATATATATATATATATATATATATATATATATATATATAACATACAATATATTTACATACACACATGTATTGTGCGTCAACACAAAATGAAATTACATCTAACTCAGTAATAGTAATGAAGCCATCAAACTGGAATGATAACAAAAATGCGGAATGCATTATCACGGGTATATAGAAGCCGTTAAGAAACAAGGAAATTCCAGAGTTATACCAAAGACTGAAGGAAATAAGGTGGTTTTGAGTTTAAACGAAGAGACAGTTTCATCAGAGACAACAGACGCTGCAATCAACAGCAGGTCCTTCTTAAGCGCAACTCAGCAACGCTGGGTTTGGGCTTTGGATGGGTGACCAAGAATATATACAAGACCCGTGACCGTCTAATGAACCTTTGAGCTACAATGAGGCAAACAAAGCTATAGTACCTGGAGTGAGTGACCTCAGTCAGAGTTTAACGAGACCAGAGTTCAAGATGGATATCTAAGTAAACAAGTACAGGGTGTCCATAAAGTCCCAGCACCATTACAAGTATTTGTCTTGTAATGGTACGTACTGGGACTTTAAGGACACCCTGTATAAAATGCGTCAAAGTTTCTTCGGAGCAATCGAGTTATCTGTAGTGTATAATGCTGTATGAGCCGTGGCTCATGCAGCTTTCAGCTGCGGTCCGGTGGTGGCCTGCCCTACAGCATTGCCAGACGCACGATTATGGCTAACTTTAACCTTTAATAAAAATAAAAAGTACTAAGGCTAGAGGGCTGCAATTTGGTATGTTTGATGACTGGAGGGTGGATGATCAACATACCAATCTGCAGCCCTCTAGCCTCATTTGTTTTTAAGATCTGAGAGCGAACAAAAGAATATGCGGACGGACAGACAAAGCCGTCACGATTGTCTTCTTTGGCAGAAAACTAGAAGGAATAGAAGGGAAATGATTATTAAGGAAAATACGAAGAGAGCGATGCATCTAAGGGAACATATGGAAGATGCAAAGATCCCTTAGAACCTTCCACTACGTGCCACACTGTTAGTACCAGTTTCATGGGCATGTTTTAGAGCAGTGCTTCTCAACCCTTTGACCTCAGGGCGCATCTATGAATTAACAGAAACTTTGGGGCGCACTTCCGATTTTAATATGGACAAAATACTTATGAAATTTGAATTTATTGTGAAGTGTCAGAAACTTTAGATTGCTGGTACGGTACTACTTTCTTCCTAAGACGATATTTTACTTTTTTTGTGCATAGCGTTTAAGCATATTTTAAAATAAGCTGCATATTTTTATTTTCTTTTAGTTGTCTATTTCCTCACTTATTTCCTTTGAGACTGCTTTTCCTGCTAGTGTCCTCGGGTCTATAACAGTTGGGGTTCATATTCTGTATAATAAAATAATAATAATAATAATAATAATAATGATAATAATAATAATAATAATAATAATAATAATAATAATAATAATAATTATGATTATTATTATAATTTGTAGTAATAGTAGCAGTAATAGGAAAATAATAGATATGTATTTTAAAATAACCATTTATTTTTTTGATATTACATTTTGCATTTAAGTATCCTAATGAGAAACCTGTGCTTGATGAGAATCACCAATTTTGTGAATGTTAGGCCTTATATGTGATAAACAAACTCTCAACTCTTCATCAATAGATTTGATATCTGATCTACTTTTACATTTAATGTTGGTTAGTGCAGAAAATCCTAGTTCACAAAAATAAGATGTGGAAAACTGCAACAAAGCCGTTAATACCTTGTTAGCTATTGAAGGATATTCTTCTTTAACGGATCGATTGGCACTTCTTTATGCTTGATCTTTAATTCACGATCAGTAGATATAGCGGCCAGCTCTTCCTCTTCTGTTAACGAACAGCCAACGTCCTCAGACATAGAAACACATACCCGGTGTCCTTAAAATCTATGAAAATAATAACAGATAATTTAAGCATTAGGATATAATTTTTCTATTCCTTGGGGCGCACCTGAGGACAGGTTGAAAAACGCTGTTTTAGAGAGAGAGAGAGAGAGAGAGAGAGAGAGAGAGAGAGAGAGAGAAGAGAGAGATGCCTTATGAATGGTTTCACACCAGTGAAGTGAAGATTACCTCGTCGAGGTTCTCCTGTTTCGTGGGTATATAATATTTTGACTTTGTAATGAGCGCTCTCATCTAGTGTTTTCTGTTTCGCCTTCTCTCTTTCTCTCCATCCTAGACCCAACCCACAACAGGAGACTTAACAATTATAGCCACCTAATTCACTGATTAGGTCAACAGGTCGTAGGGATCGTGCCCATTCGCCCATCCTCCTCCGGTTCGAGAACACACACACACACACACACACACATACACACACACACACACACACATATATATATATATATATATTATATATATATATATACTATATATATATATAATCACAGGAAAACAGCAGTCGTTCGATAAATATTCTCAAGGAAGCAAGCCTTTTTAAATTACCAGAAGACGTCTCCCTTGCTTCCTTGAGAATATAATATATATAGTTTGTATATCGCACATTTTAGCCTTTTACTTGTCTTCTGATTTTTAACTGGCCTTTATTGTATTCCATGTCAAACTTTAATAATATATGTTTCTTTAATTTTTCGGTAGAAATCCCACAACGAGATGTACATATGATTTACGAAAGTCGGAATAAACTGTTGAAAATAATCATCTCATCGTATCCTTGGTCTGATCTTCTATGAGATACATCTATATATATATATATATATATATATATATATATATATATATATATATATATATATATTATATATATATATATATATATATATATATATATATATATATATATATATATATAATATTGAATATTTATATATATATATATATATAGATGTATTTCATAGAAGATCAGACCAAGGATACGATGAGATGATTATTTTCAAAAGTAATTCCGAACTTTTCGTAAATCATATGTACATCTTGTGGGATTTCTACCGAAAAATTAAAGAAACATATTTTATAAAGTTTGACATGGAATACAATAAAGTCCAGTTGAAAATCAGAAGGCAAGTAAAATGCTAAAATGTGCGATATATATATATATATATATATATATATATATATATATATATATATATATATATATATATATATATATATATTATATATATATATTATATATATATATATATATAGAGAGAGAGAGAGAGAGAGAGAGAGAGAGACTCGTCCTATCCGCCGCCTTGAAACAAACACATAATCATCAAATAAAAAAACCATATCACCAGCGGAAGCAGAATAACGACGACGCGAGTAACACTGGAGTGATTTAGTTGGCCTCGTTGCTACATGATTGTGACGTCACATGCACGATTCCACACACACACACACGTGCATATCGGCACGTAACGTGATAGAGAGAGAGAGAGAGAGAGAGAGAGAGAGAGAGAGAGAGAGCAAGTAAATCCGATGGTTTTTCCTCGGTATGTACGTGAACGACAAACTAGTCATTCAATGCACAGTAACGTTTGTTATTGTAAGAGTCCATTCAGGGATTCGAAAAGGTATTCGACGGATGGTCGAGAGAGAGAGAGAGAGAGAGAGAGAGAGGGAGAGAGAGAGAGAGAAATAGAATTAGAAATGAAATTATTGAAAGTTAACGGTTCCACTGAACTGAAGCTTATCCGGTGGGTGGTGGGTCATCCCCACCCCCCATCCCCCTCCCGCGTCACTTTTTTTTTTAATACCTATACTCTCCGAATGTAATTTACAGATTGTTTCTGAATTGTTTGCGAATACTAGTTGGCAGATTCAGTGACTAACATTTCCAGATAATTGTGATATTACCATTCACCGATTTTTCATTTTCGTTTTGAACTCACAGAACGCAAAGGAGAGGATATCTACGCTATCTTCTTCGGCCATTTACGTACTGCGCGTTCTTTTTAATTATGATTTGCGTATCCCAGTTCGGGCTGTCTTGAGGAAGGTAGTAGAGCAATTTATGGGTACGTTCTGTTACAACACATTGAGCTTGAGCTGATGTAAGCAGTGAATTATGTGGCCGATGCAAGGCTGGATGTATGGGTTAATGATGTCATACCAGAATTCTTTCTTCGAACTGGAATGGTGTTACTGAGTCCTGACTGAAGGAAAGAAATGTACCATATGCGAGAGAGAGAGAGAGAGAGAGAGAGAAGAGAGAGAGAGAGAGAGAGAGAGAGAGAGAGAGAGAGAGGAGGAG
>NC_061104.1:6349540-6354540 GCF_015104395.2 Macrobrachium nipponense
TCGGTGCGTTGCTCACCAGTTTAAGCAACAATGAAAAACCACACTTACAAAAATAAGGAAGAACCTTTATATTTTTTTAAAAAATAATGGAGCTGATGCAGCAATCATTTTTAATAAAACATATTATTATTATTATTATTATTATTATTATTATTATTATTATTATTATTATAATTATTATTCATTCAGAAGATGAAACCTATTTATATGGAACAAGGCAACAGGTGCCACTGACTTGGAATTCAACCTTCCAAAGAATATGGAAGAAGTATCTTCACGCTGGACGAGTGGTCTTCGTGCTCGCCTACCGATTCAGTAGTCCTGATTTCTATTCTCCGCTCTGCCAACGTAGAGACGGGAATTTGTTTCTGATGATTAGCAGTTCATTTCTCGATGTAATGTGGTTCAGAACCCGCAATAAACTGTAGGTCCCGTTGCTAGGTAACCAATTGGTTCCTAGCCACGTAAACATATCTAATCCTTCGGACCAGCCCTAGGAGAGCTGTTAATCAGCTCAGTGGTCTGATTAAACTAAGATATGCTTACTTATCAGGAAGACGTAAGAGGGGGTACAGGGAAATACAGAAAGAAGGGATCTCACTTCATGAAAAAATGAAAAATAAATAAATTAATAAAGAGATAAAAATAAATTAAAAAATGAAAATAAAAAGTGTATTAATTCCTAACTAGATCCCATCTATTCTGAATTTGGCGTCTGTTTGTGTAACGCCTTAAGGGTATACCTGGCCGATTTCAGAATTTCACGGTCGGAGCTAGATTGACAGATGTCCAGAAGCCTATATAACAGGGGAGAATTATTCTCGAGCACTAAAATAACATTAGTAAAATCCAGAGAACATCTCATAAAGAAGATATTCAGGTAAAATCACATCTCTATCTTATTCACCCTAAGAGTATCAATGTCATAAAACCACCTCTAGAGCTTTCCAAAGGTTCAGATATTAGTCCATTTCATGCAAATTTTGGGGGCACTGTAATGACACAGGTGGTGCTTTGAAACTTTCTCTTCCCTTATCTTATTATTATTATTATTATTATTATTATTATTATTATTATTATTATTATTATTAGTATTACTATCGAATTCGCTTCTCGCTCCTGCTTTTTTTTTTTTTTTTACTTTCATAACCTGCCTTCCTTTAGATATCAGTAAGTCTATTTTGTCCTTCATTTCCAACCCTTATCCTTATTCCGTCTATTTTCTTTAATCATTTTCTTCGGACCTGGGCTAGAAAAGCGCACCAGGTTTGCCCATCCACTCCGCTTTCCGTTCTCAAAAAAAAAAAAAACATTAATAAAAAAATTAACTATTGACGTTCAAGGTCGAAGAAGAATCGAAATAATAAAAATTTATGGCATGTACAACAAAACAACCTAATTTCATTCCGAGTGTGCAGTAATAATAACAAGGGCAACTATCTATTCCGCTATATTTCCGCTGAACCTCACAGTCTAGATAGAAGAGCCACTCGATGTCATTAGGAAAGGCTGATGACCTCAGGAAATAGAAGGAGCACTGACAGGCAACACTTGATAATGATCGTGCTCACCATAATCATCGGAGATTTATCAGAAATTGAAACACGCATGCTACGTATGCCTGTCTGTCTCTCAGGTTAATATGGAAATTTTCGATATGTACGCTCTTTCTCTCTCTCTCTCTCTCTCTCTCTCTCTCTCTCTCTCTCTCTCTCTCTCTCTCTGGAATAATATTAGATTTGTACGTACTCTCCCATTTTGGAATAACACGATTAAACATGCTCTCTTTCCTCTCTCTGGATTAGCAATTTAAATACTTAAAAATGCATTCTCTCTCTCTCTCTCTCTCTGGAAAAACATGATTTTAACATGCTCTCTCTCTCTCTCTCTCTCTCTCTCTCTCTCTCTCTCTCTCTCTCTCTGGAATAGCAATTTAAATACTTGAAAATGTACTCTCTTTCTCTCTTTGGGATAACTTGGTTTAAATATGTACTCTCTCTCTCTCTCTCTGGAATAACAATTTAAATTTAAATACTTAAAATTATACTCTCTTTCTCTCTCTGGAATAACAATTTAAATACTGAAATCTCTCTCTCTCTCTCTCTCTCTCTCTCTCTCTCTCTCTCTCTCTCATATCTGGAAACTGGTGAGAATAAATCCAATTAATAATCCCATAATCTCCAAATAGCTGTAAGTTCTGCAGGCGATATTTAAAAAGTCTGTGTCGTGTACATATTTAATTCTATGACTGATATGCGTAAGGCAGGACATTTCAATACAGACAAATTTCTTCGTTACGATAGAAATAAATCTTTGATAACAATATCAACTAATAGTGAATAAATAGAAATCTGTTGACCCAGATTTCTTGTATGGGTAGCGCAGCGGTAAGATAGGTGGACCTTTGAAAGTTATTCTCTCTAAGTCAGAGAAGAATATGAAGAATAAAACAAGATAAGATATAACCTATAGTCTTTTATTTCCACACTGTGTATGGTATAATGATATAAGTCAGAGAAGAATAAGAAGAATAAAACAAGATAAAATATAACCTATAGTCTTTTATTTCCACACTGGGTATGGTATAATAATATAAGTCAGAAAAGAATAAGAAGAAATAAAACAAGATAAGATATAACCTATAGTCTTTTATTTCCACACTGGGTATGGCATAATAACAATAATAATAATAGTAATCCAAAGAAAACTCAGAATCACAATAAAATGAGTCAATAAAATGGAAAATTAAATCCATAATAGTATCTCTTTTTGATTTTGTTATTTAAAATATAAAGCAGAAAGCTTTCGATGACCGTGCAGGCCATCGAAAGCTTTCTGCTTTATGTTTTAAATAACAAAATCAAACAGACATACTATTGTGGATTGGATTTACTTTCCCAATACAAATAATAATAGTAATAATAATAATAATAATAATAAAATTAATGCTCATGTACTATTGAAACAATTCAATTGAAGAGGATGACTGTGATAGGTAAAAAAAATTAATAATAATAATAATAAATAATAATAATAATAATAATAATAATAATAAAATAAATAATAATAATAAAATAATAATAATAATAATAATAATAAAATAATAATGTTAAGAAATTCACCATCTCGTGAAAAAGTAGTATATGTAATAAAAAACCAAAATTCTATAGTAAACTGTATTACTACGTAAAAGACAAAATCAAAGACTTTCGAACCTCATCAGCGTTTACGTTAAGATAATAATAATAATAATAATAATAATAATAATAATAATAATAATAATAATAATAATAATTGTCACCAGGCACGATCCTAAGATCCCTGAAATGGAACCTGGAAAAATTAGATGCTGAAGTAGCTCCAGGACTCATGCAGAGGAGTGTGCTCTTGGAAACATCGCACATAGAAAGAAAAGTGATGGACTCATAAGAGGCAGGATGCAACCAGGGACCCCACACTATAAAACTACCCAGTCGAATAGGATGACTGTGAGACAGAAAATAAATGAATGAATAAATGAAATAAACAAATAAATAAAATAAATAAAAATAATAATAAAAGTTACAAAAGTGGGGACGATAATAAGTTAACCTGAAAATTTAATATTAGAAACACGACAGAAAATAACTAAGATGGTAGCAACGATAAAATTAACAACCTTGAAAGATACCAGTGTACAATAAATACAAGAAAAAGTCAAACAAAGATGTCAGTTTACTCAATGAGGCAAGAAATACAACTTTTCCTAAAAAGAGAGATAGAAAAAAAAGTCTTTTTAATCTTCAAATCGTAACAGACAGCCTGAGCAGCGCAAATGAACAGGGCAATGAAGATTTCATGCCGTCTGACTTCCGTTCACCACGAAAGGGCAGTTCTGTCAAACTTGCGAAGATCTTTGAAGAGTCTGGTAACGCTGTCAGTCGCGCTGGCGTCCCGGAGACAACTTCTGGACAAGTCGTTCAGGAATGGAATTAAGTTTCGCTAGCACACGCACGCACACACACACACAGAATGTGATGTCAAAGGACTAGATTCCAACGATATCGTTTAAATTGATCTTATAATGCATTCCCAGCCTCTCTGCCTCTGGCATTACATTATTATCATGACATATATATACACATCTATATTAACTTCAACCTTGAGGATTGGAGGAAATACAATGTACGATAGTAAGGTTGCCAGAAATTTCTAGATGACGCGTGGGCGTTGGCGTTGGTTGGACGGAAAAAAATAGATAGACCGGGATAAGAATCACACTGACATACAATATACGTATATATATAACGCATATATCTATATACTATATATATATATGTATATATAAGATATAATATATATGATATACATATATATATATATCTATATATATATATATATATATGTATATATATATATATATATATATATATATATATATATATATATATGTGTGTGTGTGTGTGTGTGTGTGTGTGTGTGTATTTTACAAGCACGGCCTTTCTTTTCTTTTACGGTAAAACGCTAATGCAAACTTTCTTGCAATCTTTTCAATATTCATGGCATTTCCTCCAATCCTCAGGTCAGATATATATATATATATATATATATATTGATATATATATATACATATATATATGATATATATATACATACGTATATTCGTATATTGTATGTCTGTGTGGTTCTAATCCCGCTCTATCTTTTTTCTGTCGAACGCTAACGCACAAGTGTCATCTACAACTTTCTGGCAACTGTACTATCGTACATTGTATTGCCTCCAATCCTCAAGGTTGAAGTTTTATATATATATATATATATATATATATATATATATATATATATATATATATATTATATATATATATATATATATATATATAATATATATATATAGTTAGTAAAATAGTAACGAAAATAACAGTAAGCTTGGAAATTTAACAGAAGAAACACGCCTGATAATAACTGTTTCTTAAGAATATATATTGGCCTTACGATGGTAATAGCGACAACATTAACAT
>NC_061104.1:6362040-6394540 GCF_015104395.2 Macrobrachium nipponense
CGGAAGTAGAGTAAAGGGAATGAAAGGGTTGGTTAGAAAAGGGAACATGATACATACATACATACATATATACATATGATATATATACATATATATATAAATATATATATATATATATATATATATATATTATATATATATATTATATATATATATATATATATGACGAACTGCTTTGCAATTCTAATTCCCCTTTTGGTATCTTTTCCGAAGTAGAGAGAACTGAATATCAAACGACATTTGTGGTTGAATTACAGTGAATATAAAAATGTCACGGTGATGCGATAAAGATTAAAACACTTATATATATAATATCAAAAACTCATAATAACGTGATTAGGAAATTTTTGAAGTAATTAAAGTCCACACTTATGTAAGCTGTGTATTAAAAATTTATAAGACGGGAGCTTTCGTCTACTTGAACAGTAGACCTTTTTACATGTGTGGACTTTTATTATTTCAACAATATATGTATATATATACATATATATGTGTGTATTTGTGTGTGTGAGTATACGTGTGTGGATATGAACATCTTCAGACTCTCGAACAACTAAAGCGACAAAAAGAAATGAAAGAACATCAAACATGAACATCCACGATCACACAGAAATCTCTTTAACGTTACCACGTATTTTCTTATTTTGAATACACTTCTCGGAAATATCATTTTTGCTTCATAATTTTCGAGAAACTCTATTCGTACTTTGAAAGAAGTGATTTTACTGCTTACAATGGTTCAGTATTTTTGAAGAGGCTAGATTTATAATGTAGATTTTTTTGCATCCAAAAATAATGGTCGCGCCGCTGCTCCGAAAAAAACACGTTTACATTCAGCAACATTTGCAAAGCTACCAAACTCGTTTCTAGAAGCAAGTAGACCTTTAAAAGAACTAATATTTTTATAGGTACTTCAAATGGTTTTAAATTTATTGCACTCTCAATCTAACGTTTTTAGTTTTCTGTTAAATAAAACTATTGTGCCGGCTTTGTCTGTCCGTCCGCTCACAGATCATAAAAACTACTGAGGCTAGAGGGCTGCAAATTGGTACGTTGATCATCCACCCTCCAATCATCAAACATACCAAATTGCAGCCCTCTAGCTTCTGGCAACGATATAGGATAGGCCACCAATGCGACGTGGTTAAAGTTTCATGGGCCGCGACTCATACAGCATTATACCGAGACCAGAGAAAGATAGATCTATTTTAGGTGGCCTTGATTATACGCTGGAGCGGCTCTACAGAAAACTATATTGCGCCGAAGAAACTTCGGCCCATTTATTACTGGTTCTATGGCGTTCATATGTTCATATTTTATGTACTATAAAACTGAAGATATATAATTTTCCCGTAACATCAAGAAGATCAGATACGATGATTATGGTACTTAGTTACTAATTTTGCCAGCCATTTGACCAACAATACAACATGAATATCTATATACGTTTTCTTATTACTATATTCACGAATATCTATATACGTTTACTTATTACTATATTCACATGTCCTTACAAACGCATAAAACCACAATACAAGTAGATTCACTCATGAATAAGAGCGTAAATGAATTTTTATTTCTTTACATAAAAGGTAAACGCCAGCAACTGGCACATTTGCAACTTGCTTTAACAGAACTATTTTAATTTTTGAAATATACATAAAAATCAATACTAAATAATAAAATAAAGGATTAATCTTTTAGTTGTAACGAGTATTTAATGAGGCCAAAATTACCTTTAGAATCTAAACAATAAAACTATTTTGATTTTTGTAAAGCCAGCAAAAAAGACAGAAATAAATTATAAAAGAAAAAATTAATCTTTTACTTGCAACAAGTATTAATGTGGGCAAAAATCATTACATTATAAAAAAGCTTTCAATTTTTGTAAGGAAAAAAAACAATAATAAACTATAAAAGAAATAATTAACTTATAGTTGTAATGAGTGATAATGTCGCCGAAAATATCTGAAGTCTAGAAAAATGTTAGAAAAGTATATTTTTTAAGGATAAAAAAAGGCAGTAATAAATAATACCAGAAATAATTAATCTTTTAGTTGCAACGAGTAATAATGTGACCACAAAAAAATCTTTGAAATAAAAACAAGAAAAACAAGAGAGAGATACACATACGCTTCATATCGGTAGTTTTACAGGTGTCCACTGCTTTTTGGTTTATCGACAGGTGTTGGAACATATCGAACCGCTGTATGGGGCGCAGGTGTATGAGGTGAAGTCCGAAAAGCAGCCCAACAACCGAACTCAAGACCAACTTTTGGATGTCATCGGTGAAGCTACGAGAGTGAGCGGCAATGAATCAGTTGCATGAATCATTTCTCTTATTGAGGGAGTCTCTCTCTCTCTCTCTCTCTCTCTTCTCTCTCTCTCTCTCTATATATATATATATATATATATATATATATATATATATATGTATGTATATATATATATATATATATATATATATATATATATATATATATATATATATATATATATTCGTAATAATCTCTCTATGTCTCTCATGATAAATTTCCTTCCAGTCATTTGTTTTCAGAATTACATTCACTAATAGCTTAAGAGTTGAATTCTAATATTTAGTCTATGGAGAGAGAGAGAGAGAGAGAGAGAGAGAGAGGGGGGGGGTGGGGGGGGGGGGCTAAGGGGGGGGGGGGGGAGGCGGCTCTCATGTGCCTGTCTACTTGTGTTACAGGATATTCCATTTATGGGAATCATGACCATAAAATAAGAATATGTCTGATTTTATAACGTTTATAACGTACGATTGTGTCCTGTCGCTGTAAATCAAGTGTTTAGCTTATATTCCCGTACTTAGGATTATTTATCTTCACGCATTGAGCAAGTTCGCTACATTATGTTAAATTCACACTGAAAAATCATACTATTATTTCAATGTTGCAACTGTTGCATAAATTACTGGAAGTTAAATGATTTAGATTAATAAAGGCAATTTCCACGTAAGCATTGGTTCTGATTCCATTCTCCGCTCAAGACTAGATAAGATTTTCACTGGAAGACCGACTTACTCAAGTCCCTATCAGCAAGGGATCGGATTTTTGGTATAGGGTCGATAGGTCAACCTGCTGCGTCATCAGTAGTAGCCGCTGACTAATTCCCCAAGGTCTTATGTGGGCGGAAAGGGGTTGGAACTAATGATAAATATGTTCGGTCCTCCGACACTACGAAATGCAGGAACCACGCTTTCCCTCTGTTGCACATTGAAGAAATTTTAGCCTTTATCCTTTGAATAAAAATGGTATAGAAAATTGATTCAAGTTCAAATGCATTATAAAGTATCTCACAACTACTATCGTAGATTCACATCAACCGTGCATCCGATGTCTAGGCCAGTCTCTTACGACGCTCCTGATTGGCTGTTGATAAGCCAATCACAGGGCTGGAAGCTCTCAGTCTCTCGAGAGAGTTTACATAGGTAGGATCTATGTTCCACTGCTCCTGAGGGATACCTTTTTCAAAAGCATCCCTCAGGAGGGTGGAACATACATCCTACCTATGTGAACTCTTTCGAGAGACTGAGAGCTTCCAGCCCTGTGATCGGCTTATCAACAACCAATTAGGAGCGTCGTTAGAGACGGGCCTTGACATCACATGCACGGTTGATGTGAATCTACGATAGTCTAAAACAGCTTCATGGACGCCAAGAGTGTAATCGGTCTGAACCTGAAAATGATGACGCTAACATTTTTCTTCCTCCGCGTTTTTTCAACAGATGTTGAAGTCCCACAAGTGTGTGATGATGATAGTGGCAACGACGAGCACCGTTTTCCTGGAAACGGTTTTGGGGCTGTACGCTTACGACCTGCAGCTGGTCTGGAAACAGAGGCCCATCTTCGTGACTAACGCGCCCCTGGGAATCCTGAAGGGCCTCATTAGGACGCACTGGGAGCTCTTCGCCACGAGCGCCATGGTCGTGCACGTCCAGGAAGCCAGGTTTGAGAAGAGGTCTGTGAGATTCAGGCGCCGTAGAGGCACTTCTTTCGTTGTAGGAACAAGGTCTGTAGAGATCTCTATAGACCTTGTGTAGGATAGTCTGGCCAGGCTACCGTGTCAAACTTCTTGAAAGGATTCGTTCGTCAAAGTAGGAATAGAAATGGATATATATATATATATATATATATATATATATATATATATATATATATATATCACTTTAATTACAGGCAAAAATGACCTGTTTTGTCTTAGCTGGTCAAACTTAATGCCAGTTTCATTCTCCATGTAACCGAACTTGATATATAAAACACGTGCCAAATGCCATCCATATATATATATTATATATATATATATATATATATATATATATATATATATATAAGGCCCATTTAAACACTCTGGTTTAAAGTTAAGGATTATATTCCGGTGGACTCACTTCCACCCTTATCAAGCTTCGTCCACCGGAATATAGTCCCTAGCTTTAAACCAGTGTATTAATGGGCCTTTTATCCTTGAGACATATCCTGTTTTAACAGAAGAATTTATTTACACACACACATATACATATATATATATGTGTGTGCTTGTATATATACGTGTATCTACCGATATTTTGCTCTGCAGCCCAAATCAGACGTCATCCATAATCTGAATTCTAACAGAAATCCCTCGACAGATGGATCGGATTCTACTCTCACCAGCCATTCAGCCCCCAAAATGGAGGCGAGGTCATCCGTACTGCTTCGTGGACGACATTGCGGGGTCTAGTCACAGCGCCTAAAAATAAATCGGAGACCGAGAAATCTGATTCGTGGGTTTTCTCTGTTGATGTTGTTGTATTTGGTTTTCCTTTTTGTTGGAGTTTTTGCTAGCGTGTGCTCGCTCTTTATTTACTGTTAATACTTGTGAAGTGTTTTATTTCGTTTGCTATTCACATTTTTCTGTGTTTTAGTTTTGATATTGCTTTTGTTTAGTGCCTGTCTTGTTTCGTAGTTATTATGACATTTGCTACTTTGATATCTATTGTGTGTGTGTGTGTGTGTGTGTGTGTGTGTGTGTGTGTGTGAGATCATGCTATGTGGGAGCAATTTTTTACAAGCTTCAGTTTTCATAGCTGGAGTTTTAATTACAGTGAAGTTTTCGTCCACTGCATTTTTAGAAATATTTGTTCCAGTAATCATTAGGTATATAATTCTTATTTATCAAACACTTCCGGAATACTTAATCAATTTCGCATTTGTCTACTTTGTTTCCTTCTTGGCCAGGAACGGTTGCCATCATCATCCTGCGTTTTGTATAATGATTCCCTGAAAATCCTTCAATATTTTTTATAATGAACCTGCATGTGGTGTGCACGAGCTGAAATGGCAGTATGTTGTGCGAGAAATGTCATAATGACAGATTTATGAAAGATCATGAAACAACAAAATTCTTTAAAAAGAAATATAGATAAAAATCATTGTTTAGAGCCAAAGGACAGCAAGAGAGACAATGACTCTCGTTGCAATTGCTTCTATGCTTAAGAAAAATACTGCTCTTTCGCTTTACAACACCTCTGTATTCTGTATTCCTGTATTCCCTCCTATAATACAAGTAGTAAATTTTTAATTTCATGTTCCTCTAACTCGCAAGCAATGCTTAAAAGATGAAATCTCAGAGTGGGGTTCATTTTTACTTTATTTATTTATATATTCTGTTCCCTAGTGTGTGCTGCGGAGTGACGTTGTCCGTCAAAGAAGCCCTGAAGGACCCCATGACGTTGAATAGGATATTAATGAGCCCAGGGACATTCAAGTAAGTAGGAGCCTCCTATCCTGATACGTTCGTAGGATCCGTGAGGATTCCTTTTTCTCCTGAAAATAATTCTTTAGATAATTAGTGTTACTGATATGGGAACGATTCGTGCAAGTGGTCGTCTGGAAAATAAACAATTAGGAAGCGAGCGTCTCGGGACAGAGGGTCAGAGATGGCAGTGATGCTGAAGTGGAATGGAGAATGTAGGTCAAAGGCCAAGCGCAGGGACCTACAAGGCCATTCAGCGCTGAAACGGAAACTGTCGTTAAAGAGGTTGAAAAGTGCAACAGGAGGAAAACCTCAAAGCAGTTGCACTATGAATCAATCGTTAGGAGATGGCGGAAAGTACGATGGGTGAAAGAGAATATGAACGGAGGTACAGTAACAAGAATGAAAGGCGTTGCAGCTAGGGGCCGATGGGACGCTGCAAAGAACTTTAGGTAATACCTACAGTGCACTGCATGAGGTGCACTGGCGGCACTATCCCCCTACCGAGGCCGTGATGTTGAGGTAAAGATACATGTGGGAGAGGCGCGTTAAACGACTTAACTCCCACGCACACCATGGGCGAAGTGGCTCGATGTAGCCATAGTAGTAACAACAGTAATGATGAGTTTATACGCCTGAAATGAACTTTCGAGTTTCGGACAGAAAAACAGTTAACGATCTACCCCTAATGATTTCCATGACGGCAGTTAGGCGTGGCGGCACGAAAATGATAAACGTAAGAGCTTAGAGGCGCCGGTAACGTATTTATACTCCCGTCATTTTCCACCTGTTTCCCGACAGAGTGACCTTTAACTATCCTATAAATTGATCACATCGAGGACCAGACTTGACGTTAATCACTAAACACGGGAAAATGAGGTTTTTCATATTGTTTCTAACGTCCTTTGATTTTTTTTATTTCATGTTTGTTGTTTATTCGTTGATTTATATTCATTGTTATTAGCCATTATTTTCTCCACTCCGTTTTCTCTTCTATTCGGACATTTTTTCAAATAAAATCAACACTTTAGAAGAAAAAAAATATATATATGTATGTATGTATGATATATATATATATATATATATATATATATATATATATTATATATATATATATATATATATATATATATATTGTGTAATTTGTATGCCAGTGAAATACCTCCTGTACAATGAGTCCCAAATACGTTACAAAAATGACAATGAACACTTTGGCGATGGATGAGACAAGTGATGTGATATGTGTAGACTTTTTCTACGAATCTCTCGTAGGCTTTCATGATGTTATTAGGTTTACATTCTCAAACGAGCTTTACTCTATTTCAATTTTCTCTTTCTATATTCCTCTTCGTTTTATTAATACGGTTATATTGTGAGTATCAGAAATATGTGTAATCGCGCTATTTTCTTGAATCCATGTAGTTTTTTTTTTTTTTTTTTTTTTCCATGAGATATACTACCACTCCAACTGGCTGAGAATGACAGTATAATGATTTCGTATATTAACAAGTAAAAAATGAGCCCAAGTTTCTTCTGCGCAATCGAGTTTTCTTTACAGCATATAGTGCTGTATACTATAAGCTCTGTCACGGCCTATGAAACTGTCAGCCGTGGCCCATGAAAATTTCAGCCACAGCCCGGTGGTGCCCTGGGTTGTTGGCACCTATAACGTTGCCTGACGAACAATCATGGCTAAATTTAACCTTAAATAAAACAAAACTACTGAGGTCAGAGGGCTGCAATTTGGTATATTTGATGATTGGAGGGTGGATGAACAACACACCAATTTGCAGCCCTCTAGCCTCAGTAGTTTTTAAGATCTGAGGGCGGACGGACAGACAAATAACCATCTCAATGGTTTTCCTTTACTGAAAAGTAAAAGATACAAAACGGTTAGAACTGACCTTGAAAACAGAAATAAAAGACGTTAACAAAATTTGTTCACGGTTGAAATTTAAAAGTGACGAAGCAACACCAGCACTGGAAATTTAATATCAATAAAAATAAACAGACACCAGAGCTAACATTAATAATAGCTACATTAATGAGGCTGAATTTGGGTCAATCTTTCTTTTCTACGAATAATCCAACTTTTCCTTTCTATAAATCTAACTAAAATATTTTTATTATACAAATTCGACAAATATACTTTCTTTTTCGGTAATTGAAACTGCATTAATTTTTTTATTAGTTATAGTTGAGTTGAGGAACTAAAAAGATATGTAAAACTTTCATGAACAATTTAATTCTATAACCACTTATATACATTTTAAATCCAGGAATTTTCTGATCACTTTCATTGTGTTTGAGGAGAGCTAAAATAGGCGTTACTGTCTCCATTACTCATTAATCATAGGTTCGACAAACCAGTGACAGTCGTCATAACAGGGGAACACTGGCCGACCCACATCATACTCAATGAACGCAACGAGGTCAGCGGTTCCATGGGAAGTTTACTGAACGCGCTTTCCAGGAATCTGAATTTCTCGTGAGTTTTTATCCTTTGTACCGTTTGTTCCGCTTTTATTCTACCTTTCAGGGGATATAAAAAGCAATCATGTTTTATAATGGTGCTTTGCCAACTCAATAAATATACGCTTTATTTATAGAAACTTGCATACTTATTATGTTGCTTTGTTTCATAAATGTAATCTAAAATCAAAATCATATTTAGACGCATCCTCTCTAAGAATAAACCCACAATATTAAATATTATTATATATATTATATATATATATATATATATATATATATATATATATATATATAACAAATACCACAAGAAAATGATAAGCAAAAAGCCATTCCAAGCACTTTCGCCTTTATTGAGGCATTATCGAGGCCTCAATAAAGACGAAAGCACTTGGTACGGATTTCTGCCAATCATTCTCTACAGTATTCGCTTATATAATGAAGTCAGTTGCTTCTACTGTGATTTTTAAGCATATATACATGTATATGTATGTATGTATGTATGTATGTATGTATCATTTCGATTCTTTTATATGTTAACAATGTGGGAGACGAGCAAAGAACGACCTTTGAACTTCATTTCATGAAGCAATATTGATTTTCCTATTTCATCAATTTTTTTCGAGCATTATTATATTTTCTGCCCTATACCTAATTCTTCATCGATCGCTGATAAATCGAGACTTATGGGAGAACACCATTCCCGTATTCCAGGTACAAGATAGTTCGACCCGAGGACGGCTTTTGGGGTTCCATCAATGAGGACGGGTCCTGGTCGGGCATGGTCGGGATGGTTCATCGCCACGTGGGTGCTTCCCTACCAAACGTTGACGCCAGGCAGAAATAAACAAATGAATAAGCGTGCACGCTCTTTATTATAGTCATAATAATCATAAATGATAATACATGACGTTATATTTGAATAATAATGATCATTAATCTTAAATCTTACTATGATATACAGGAGGCGGATATGGCCCTAGGTCCACATGACATCACGCTCATTAGAACGACGGCCATCGACTACACTTCCCCGATATTCACCGACGCCAGGCAGTTCATTTTAGCCCAGAATCGAGCCGAGGTCGATCCCTGGGGGTTCATGCTCCCCCTCACACCCACCGTCTGGATAGGGGCCGTCATAGCCCTCTTGGTCATTAGCATGGTGACTGTCGCCATCGGACGAAATCACCAAGGAGACCCAACGCCCGTCTTCGCTATGGCGGTCTTCTTCCACACCTACAGGATGTTCGTGAATCAAGGTTAGTTCCTCACTGGACGAGTGGGTTCCATGCTTGACTATCAATCTGGTAGCCAGAGTTCGCTTCCCAATGCCGCTCAGTGAGGAATCAGAGGAATTTACTTCTAGTGATTGAGAAAAATCATCCAGTGATTAGTAATGGGGGTTGGGTTGGATCCCACCAAACAATAAGCTGGTAGGTCCCATTACTGAAGAAAACCCAAAATTAAATTGATTTCTAGCCACGTCAAAAAAAAATCCTAAACCTTTGGGCCAGCCCTAGGAGAGTTGTTAGTCAGCTCAGATGGTTCTGGTAAAACTAAGAATATACTTAATTCCGTGAATCAAGGTTAAATTAATTGGGGTTTGGTTTGAAATTAGGACGGCCTTTATGCCGGCAACGAGGTCTTTGCCTGTAAATACGGTCGGTTTAAGCGTCCATTTAGGTAGCTATGAGAGGGAGTAGAGGGCCCAGGTGGTGGAAACATCCGTACTCTGACCACCTGACAGATGCTGAAATAAGTTGGCCGATTAATTTTGACAGTGAAAGTTGTACTCTGCTTCCAAACGAAAGGGTTTTGATTACTAATAAATTGACGTTTTTGCTTACCCGGGGAGTAAGCCTTACAAAACTACTTCGTTATTGTTGTTCTTGTTATTGGGGGATAGGAAACAGGTCTACAGAAGAGCCTAAATAAAGGTCTGAAAAATTTGTGTCTCGTATTGAAATTAAAGATAACAGGAAATTAAATGTAGGATATTCATTGATTTATTTATTAGGAATGAAAATGTAAAAAATAAATAATGTGCATTTTAAACAATACAGGAAAATTATTTTTCTTAAAAATAAAATAAGCGTATTTAATTTTCATTGGTGAAAACACGGCTATATTGGCACCGAAGATTTCAGAACGTTTTTGAATTTACGTTACGTTAGGAAAATAATAATGTTTACAACGTTCTACGTTGTAGGGAATATCTTGCACGCCTCCCGGAGTTAAGGGGCTGGAGGGTTCGGAATCAACGCCTTGTTAATGAAAAGGTATTCGATGACCACTGTCTATATTTGTCCTGTCGGAAAGCACTAAGGTGTATTTTCTTCTTTTCTAAAAACGCATTATCTACGGTGGAGAAAAAACAATAACTAAACCATGTGAGTTCTGGTTGAGGGAAAAAAATTAAAATCTAAAATCAATTCATTTCAGGAGAGGAAAAATTTAATTAAAGTAATAACTTTAGTAAACGAAAAAATATTAATAAAAACATAGCATTTAGTGGAGGAAAAATATCCATTGAAGCCAACATCTTTAAAATAAGAGAAAGTCTAAAACGCTAAACCAATTACTGAATCATATGAAACCATATCGATTGGGGAAAATTGATTTGACCTACCTCCAAGACCTTGAGAAGGGCAAAAACAAAAAACAACATTTCCAAACAAAATATTATTGCCGCGGAAGGATATTACAACTCATTAAATCTAGTTAACTTCGTAACTCCTTGAAAACCCGCTAATTAAACCAACTACTTTGTTGTTGTTGATTCTTGGCTGGTTGTTGTTCTTGTTTGTTGTCTGAAAAAGGTGTTTTCGGCCGTTGAGTGAAAAAGAACAACAGGTATTTTAGGATTAGGCGATATTTATGATTTATTTATTAGAATGAAAATGTAAGTAAACAATAGATAAACGTGCCATGTTTAACAGTACGGAATATCATTATTCTAATAAAATCAAAGCGTATTTATTCAAATTTTCGTTGGCGAAACCGGTAGATTTTGTTAGCATGACGTCCCGAGTAAGCTGCAGGGCTTAGGATCCACGCCTTGTTAAAATGGGCGTACATTCTTAAAAACACATTAGTGCATATGATTTTCCTTATTATAGGCAAAACCTTTAATCTATTAGCTTCAGTTAACGTCAGGTTCTTTCGAACCATTAAGGCTACCATTCAATCACTGGTTAGATAAAGTTTCGCTAAGGAAAACTTTCCGTCTGTTCTGTCTGTCTCTGGTCTGTTTTCAGTTAAAGAATTCAAGAGATTCCGCGGGAGATGTGGTGGAAAACTTTGATTAACTGTTGGGAATTTCATCCCCTTTTTTTCTTTTAAATCGTATGGTCAGATCTTGATCTTGGGTTTTATACGCTAAACACATCATCCAGCACAGCTTTTTGATTTCACGATGACTGATCGAGGAAACGTTTTGAAAAAGTCTGGGTTTTAATATTTCTTCTTGTAGGTTTTGTTCTTGATTTGATTTCCATTTCTTCTTTTCTTCTTCTTCTTCGTCTTCTTCTTCTTCTTTCTTAAGGACTTTGAGGTTAACGTTATCAGTTCTGTCACGCTTATTTCCCTATAATCTAGTTGTCACCAGGTGTCATCAAGAAAGCAGATGGATAATATGAACGAGAAAAGGATATTACTATTTAAAAAATACCCACTTTTCAAAGTAACGAAAGCAGAGACCCAATAGATACGACGAAGCAAAGCAGAACCATTGTTCTGATATATTGCTTAGTGCTTCTGGTACCCTGACCCAGTTGGCTAACACGAATTGTAGCCTCAGCGAGCATGAATGCTTCATGGTAAACGATTTCATTTCATACTGTTCAACCGCCGCACTCCTCGCCCAAATCAAGAAGCAGAATTTGGTGGCCCAAACAAAAACAACTACCAAACAGTGACTACAGAAAGTCTTACCATACCCATACTGATACCAATTACCTATATCCATACCATACCCATACCCATATGTGTACCATATCCACTTAACCATACCGTGTACCATTATTCGCTACCTAAAGACCCGTACCCACATCCAAATCCGTTACCCATACTGATATTGATTACCTAAATAACCCAATATCCATGCCATAACCCCATACCCAATATCAGGTCCCAATTACCCAGGTACCTATTACCAATACCCATTTCCCATATCCATTCCATTCCGGACCCATTACAAATAATTCGTACCATACCCATAACCCCCCCCCCAGGTACCCAATTTAACCCATTATTCGTACCATACCAAATACCCAGGTTCGAACATCCCGGGGAGTGGAAGAATTGCATAAAAAATGCTTCACCGAAAATCACGTGTGCTTTCCACTTGGTCTCTAATGGACCAGACTAAGGTGCCATGAGACAGTTCTCAAAACAAACTATGATAAGTTCTCAATCAGTTGGTTAAAAAATAAGGTGGTGAGGTTCGGCAAACCTTCATCCCAGAAGGACTAACACTCCCAGGTATTTCATCTGAATAGAATAAACTTACTCTTAATAACTGCCATAATCATTCGTACTGAGTATAGATGTTCTACAAAGCCTAAACCTTCTCCCCAAGGGTATTACGATGAAACTCCAGCTCGTTTCGAGAGGAGTCGTTCGTCCATGAGCTGGCTCGTTGGCTGGCGATGATCATCCAGCTGGAGCTACAGTTACGAAACTGATGTCCCATCTTGGCTGGTGAGGTACGCCCCGAGACCCGTGGCAAACGATCACGGAGACCTGATTGACGACCACCACCATCATTGCCATTTTCCCTAGACGCCACGGCTTCTGAGCGAGGTTAACGTCCTGGGGTGCGTGTCCAGTGCTATGTTGATCATTACCGCGAGTCCTCGAAAAACCAGGAGAGGGTGGAATACTGATATGCAGAACCTATACTCTGTTTTTTTTTTGTTTCCATCTGTCCATCCGCCTTTGGTGGTTTGTTTGCGTATGGTAACACTGCATCCGGGGCTTTTCTTTAAAATAGCTTACGCTGGTGTAAGTTTGAGGTAAACAAAAGGAATACTGGCTGGGCGATACATTGCAAACTGAAAAGTGATTTTAATTATCACTGTATGCGAAATTACACCGCCTTTCAATATTCGAAAATAGGGTTATTAATAATGTTGAATGTAAAGATGGAAATGTAACTATTCTAAAGACCGGGACTGCAGGTTGTTACCATACGCAAACACCACAGGTGGATGGTGACAGATGGCGAAAAAAAACCGAGTATAGTTAAAGATTTATTATTAGTGATAGAAAGTAGAAACAATTTTGACCTATCGTCCTAAAATTAGTTCAGGGTGATTACGTCCTGGTCCAGCTCCAGTGATGTTTTGATGATTACCATCGA
Source organism: Macrobrachium nipponense (assembly GCF_015104395.2). Classification (NCBI taxonomy): domain Eukaryota; kingdom Metazoa; phylum Arthropoda; class Malacostraca; order Decapoda; family Palaemonidae; genus Macrobrachium; species Macrobrachium nipponense. The sequence continues at coordinate 6,375,635 of NC_061104.1, forward strand.
GTACTCGAGAACCAGGAGAGTGGAATAACTGCAAAAGGCGTCTTAGCCTAGCTGATAATTATAATGAGGATGATAAAAAGTACAAACATTTTGAATATCATCCATATCAAGTGGGTTCTTCAACCTTTTTATGACCCACGTCCTCTTAAACCAGTGGTCCTTTCTTTCTTTCACGCCCCCGCCCTCTTGCATTCTAAGAGTAAATTCCCTCCCAGATTTAAAGGAAAATAAAAAAAAACAAAAAAATGAGAAAGTGAAGGAGTTTGCAAGGGAGATAGAAAAGGGAACTAAATAAATTACAAAAACATGGTGAGTCCAACTGAGCCTAAACTAGAGTAAGTAGAACTCATAGGAAAACGTTATGTTGATTTTTTCATAAATTTCTAAATGTTACTTCCTCACTCTTTGTTAAGAGGAAATAAGGAATATAAAGTAGAGATTTTTTTTTTTCATTTTTTCTTGGGCTTGCGCATCCCCTGGAAAATTGTTGACGCTCCCCACCAGGTTACGAAAACCACTTCTATATGGTTTCAGGAGTCAGGAGAGCGGCATCCTGGAAGGAGGGTAGCAGACCTGAAGGAACGTTCGGGCGGTACATGATCCTACCACTACAACGACTTCCACGAGGCTCTCGGAGGACCCTGGTCCGACGGGGGGCCCGGGTGACCCTGCCATTCGCCTACCTTGGTACCACCGATGCGTGTCAACATCATCGCTAAATATTTCTCACGAAAAAAGGTTTGGGTTGGTGGAAGGATTTAATCTTCCTTACATATATTATAATAATATATTATATATTCTATATCTATATGTAATATATATGAAATATAATTATATATACGCAACACACTTTAGGCAAATAAACCGCTATTGTTAAGCTCGGGTTTCTTGCCACGTTCACAGAGAAGTCTATGTTTTGTGATTAATATATTTTGTTTGTTTTCATTTTTTATGCTTTCCTTAAATATGGGCGTTGAGTTTGTCTTCTTCCACTCAAGAAAACTAAGTCATTAGAAAGACGAACTAAACCACTAATTCAGGATATGACTGGGACTGATTTGTGGCTACTAAAACTGGCGTCAACACCATTCTACGTTACTGACGGCCAGTTAATAAAAATTAAACTAGGAAAATTATAAAGATAAATACATAAATAAAGTTTCTTAAAATAAAGGGAGTCTTTCCTTATAAGATATATAGATATATATATATTATATATACTATATATAAAAGATATTATATATATAACTATATATATATTATTATATATACTATATAAAGTAAAAAAGGAGCCCATTTAAAACCCTCGGGTTTAAAGCTAAGGACTAATTTCTTCGGGACTAAACCCCCACCCTTATCAAGTCGTGAATGGCTGCAGAGGAACGTTACCATTGGCGAAAACTTCTTTCTGTCATTCATTACTTGATAAGGGTGGGAGTCAGTCCACCGAAACATAGGTCCATTTAGCTTTAAATCCGAGGGTTTTAACTGGGCCTCTTTGGACTTGAGGACGCTTATCCTGGTTTTAACAGAAGAATTTATTTAGATTAATATATATATTATACGTAATATATGTGGTATGTATATAATATCATATTCATTCTAGTTCTCTTTGTTTCAATCTTATCCGACAGGTTCGTGCAACTTTTACATAAGGCAAGGGAGACCTTTGTTCCGCTTTTACGTTTGGCAATGATCGCTTGCAGAAAAGGGAGAGGCCACTTGTTGAGGCTCTTAGTGACAGGCAAGTCCAAAAATACCGCAGGCAACCCAGTAAAGGATTTATTACTGGTTAATCATTAGTATTATTTATGGAAAAGTATATCCACACTAGTATTGTCTGTTTGTAATCTTGCTATTAGAAAAATACCAAAGCAGAAAGCTCATCGATGACCTGCACGGCTTCTCCTTGTCATCGCAAAGCTTTCTGCTTTGTAAATTTTAAAATTAACAAGATTCAAAAAGACATATTATTGTGGTGAATTTACTTTTCCATTTTATTGACTGATGGGATTTCATGAGTTTTCTTTATTGAATTATTATTATTATTTGTATTATTATTAGTTATTTTATTATTATTATTATATTATTATTATTCATTATTATTATTACTTATCACAAATCAAGCTAAAGGCATATTAAATTAATTCTGGCAAAACGTCCATAGAAACCAAAACCTACTATTTGACCCCTTTGGTGGCTTAGGAGAAAATTATATATAGCTAAATAGTTATACAAATGATACCGATTTGTAAAACTTTACCCTGAACTAGACAAGGGGCTTTCTGGCCCATAAGGCCATCTTAATGTAACCAACTTAACAACCGATGGGTTATTATGTGATATTTTTAAAGGACAATTAACCGAGAGAAACGAAAGATTACGAACTTTGTTTTTTTTACAATAAAAAGTAAAAAAATAAAAAATAAATTGTTTCTTCCGCAGCTGGCATTTAATCGACCAAACGGTGAAAAACTTCCTGGCATTGTTATTATTCTGAAAAATAAAATTAATTAGACATTGACATGCAATTTAAAAAACTAAATATAATAATGCTAAAGTATTTCATATTCTATTTTTTATATACATTTCCTGCTTCGTATTGTAGTAAACTACTGCATGAAGTGGTGTTGTGTTCAGATACACAAAGAATTTGCTGTACATTGACCTCTTCCATGCTATATAACAATTTCATTTCATTTCCTAATAAACTACAGTGTACTAAACTGTGTTACCGTATAATCTATGATTTATAGATCACATTTTAAATATGCAAGGTACTTAACATTCACAGTTTATACGTTATTGAAAATTTCCACTTGCTAATTTACAATTTCAACATAAAATTTATAACACCTCTAAATTTCCTACAAATAATAATAATTGGTAAATTATTGACAATTTCTTTATTAGTTTACAATTGACACTATTAACAATTCCCAGGATCAGACGAATAGTTGCCGGAGGTCTATACCGCTACTGGCTCGATTCCAATCTGCCAAATTCCACGTCTTGCAAGCACATGCCCTCTAGTTTCACTGTTAAGGAGCCTTTGGCCATGACTAACATTTGGGTAAGGAACGCGTGAGAGGAAGAAACCAGCTTTATACCATTAAACTTGTCGATACTTTTGTTAAGGTTTACGAGATGCTTGTGCGTATATGCCTGTGTGTCCTTAAAAGAGAATATTTATCTATTCGTTCTTCTCCTTCTCCTTTGAACGGTTTGGTGAGAACTGAGTCTTTTTTACTGTAATCTTTGTAAGTTATATTAATTTTTGTAAATATTTTTTCTCTCTTAACTTTAGTTTTAAAATAGTTTTTGTAAAGTTTAACAATTCTTATGTTATTTTTACAGACTGAAGATGCACTGCTGAGAACATGTGCGAAACGTATCATGTGAATAAACTTTGGACTATTTGATGTTTTGTGGACCATGCTATTTGCTTTTATAGATAGTATATATATACACACATTACATTATGTATGCGTGTCTCTGTGTATGTGTGTCTGCATATGAACGCTTGCACTAACGTATAGATAATCGAAAATGTGTAATATCTTCTTCATTCAGGGATTGTTCGTCCTCCTAGCCTCTGGCGTGGGCATCGCCAGCCTCATCTTCTGGGTAGAGCTTCTTTTCAGCAGGAGCTGCAGATCGACTTTATCGGAATGAGAGAAACAACCTCGAACTTTGATGAGAGTCTGACGTAAGCGGCAATCGGTCACAATGAGGTTCGAGAAACGAAAAAAAAGGAAAATTTTATAAATCGGCTTCACAGGATGACTGCAAAAGGAAATACTTCCAGGGTACCAACATCAGTTTTTTTAGAGGCCACTGAAGTTGCCTTAAATGCAAATAAATAATGGTTTAGCAAATTAAGTAGTTTCCTTACCCATGATCAATTTTCATCAGTGCATGACCCGACCTCCAGCTTACTTGAGACATGTGCAAGATTTTCCCCTCACGCTTAAGTCGTAAACATTATATTCCTGACGTAAATTACAACGTGCTAAAATCTACGGTCAAATAGATCCTCGTTTCACCAACGAAAATTACAATAAACACGCTATATTTTATTAGAAATAATTTGTCTGTACTGTTTAACATGCACATTATGTATTTTTTACATTTTCATTCTAATAAATAAATCATAAATACCCTACCTTAAAATTCTCGTATCTTTAACTCAACACGAAACACCTTTTCAGACATTTTCAGACTCTTCCACAGAACTCTCCTAACACTCCAACAAGAACAACAACAAAGTAGTTTGGACAACAAGAACAACACAAAGTAGTTTGTAAGGCTTACTCCCTGAGTAAGCGAAAAAAGGCAGCATAGCTAAAGGTTCATCTAACGAGTGCATACAAACAGAAGAAAGAAAACGTTACCAGGGTCTTTCAAAAGTGTATAATGCAATGAAAAGACGCTCCCAGAATTTGCTGATACAGTGGTGAAGGCAAGCGACCATTTCTGATGTCAAATGTGAAGTGTAATAAATGTGTCCATTACACGAGCTTATTTATACTAAACAGAAAGCACTTCATACAAACAGAATGCTACAGTCCACGCTAAAAATCTTATTATATTACAAGGCAAAATATCCTAATTCAATCTTTTCTCTATTGAAAACGCCTTGTCGATGTGTCAGGCAAAGTAATGGACAGAGATGGAATACCCCTTGTGTAGAAAACAGTTAATGATGAAGTGATATAGTTGTATCATAAATCTTTTCTAGAATCAGCAAACACAAAGCAAGTAAGGAGAACCAACATAATTTATTATAATAAATTATAATAATTATCACGTCTGTACCAGCTAATGTCCCCACAAAAAAAAAAGTCAAAATGTGCAGAGATCTGCAGCACGAAATTTATGAGAGCGTGAATCACTGACAACCAAAGCTGGATTTACGCATCAGATCATAAGTCAATTTTATTACGTAAGTTTCCTTGGGAGGTTCTTTTTCATTTTATTCAGCGAGTAAAGTTACACATAAAAAGAAGGAATATGTTCTTGCCATCCGGGATTTCAGAGAAGTAATGCTTTTTTTTCTTTTACCGTGAAATGAATATTTTACGAGTATTATGCTCTCTCTCTCTCTCTCTCTCTCTCTCTCTCTCTCTCTCTCTTTATGTGCATGTGTGTACACCTCGTGGCAAAGTAGTGCTCATAACAGAAGTAAGGACAGTCCGACGTTCACTGAATTAGTTGTTATTCGACTGTTGTGGGTTGCACCTAGTGTGGAGAGTGAGAAAGCTAGAAAGGAATAAGCGTGACTATAGCTGGTTCACTTAAGGTAGATTCTTGGATGAGCCCTATGCTTACGAGACATTTGTTTGTCGGGCGCTGGTTGGCTGGTACCGGGAGGTAAGCAGCTCCCAGCCAATCAGCGGCCGCCAAACAAACGTCTCGCAGGCATAGGGCTCACCCAAGAATCTACCTTAAGTGAACCTGCTATAGTCATCAGTCCTTAATTTAAAACCTATGCCATCATAACGAGAGCCCCTCAAGGAGGTCATCACCACACCAGAGTCACGTGGATGTTTTATCGACCTCAACTCACTATGAGACCCTAAGATCGATCCCAGAGGTGGGAAACAAATAATGCCAATCTCATGAAAAATCAATGGTGTCTCTGTTAATGTAGGCAAGAAAATGTACTTAGTATTTAGGCAAATTTACTGGGTCTAAGATAGGTTGAGCCACATGGCATGGGGATAGCAACCTCATTCGAAAAGATTTGGTAGAAACAGGAATGCTAACATGCACACATACATATACACATACACACACACACACACACACACACACACACACACACACACACATATATATATATATATATATATATATATATATATATATATATATATATATATGTCACACACCACAGTTGAAAAATAAAGAGAAAGGGTGTAATTCTCAACCATTTTCGACCTTATTTCCAAGCCATAGAGAAAGACTGATACATATCAGTAGAAATCAAACTGGTAAAACACTGGGAAATAGAAGAGAACACAGCACAAAAAATGTTTAAGATATGCACAAGTAAACAATGGAATTTTTGTTTGTGAAAATAATCACACAATCAAAAGGGCAGGCCAAAACAAATAGCTTATACTCTAATAATGCACTGGGAAGGGACACCATTGAATCTAGCGTTATGAAAGACAGTTGTGGCCATAACAAGAATATGATTCAAGGTATGTATAAATTTCATAGGCTAATCTTCAAAGAAATTGTAAAATGTTTCAATTTTAAGGAAGGCAGTAGATTGTATGGAAAAGGGATTATCGTATTTGTTTACATTGTACTGTACGGGGTACTAACAATAATGAGCTTTGCTGGTCCCTCCCCCTTGACTCCATACTACTGTCCTTCGAGTACATAATAATATTATTGTGATTTCTACCACTTGCACTGATAAGTTTTGTTGACACTCCCCACTGACAACTGTCAGGTGTGGAATGTTTATTTGTATGTTCTTTATAGTGTGTATATATACACATACATAAATACATACATATATATATATATATATATATATATATATATATATATATATATATATATATATATGGAAAATCAACACTTGGGAACATATTCACAGAAATAAATTTATGTCTTGAAACGGGACCAGACCTTGGTCTTTCGAGTGAAGGCCCAGGTCATTAGCAATTCGTGCGCAAAATGTCATAAAAGAAGTTGGAACCTAAATACTACATACCCGAGGTTTTTCCTGGGGAGGCGACTACCGCCCAATATACCAACGAATTTTAAGTATCAGTGCCCGAAATGCTAACATTTCATACCGCTTACACCTTCATTGTGAGATATGATGGAAATTAACACTTCGGAACGTGTTTCACAATGTATTGTAAAGGAATATTGATTTATTGAATGTAAAATTGCAGAAAAGGTTGAAAATTGATATTTGCATAGAAAAAAAGTGTGTACACTAGACAACAGATGGCAGTAGCGCTTGGCGTAGGCGGTAGTCGCCAAGGATAATGTACCGAAACAATGATATTTGGTCCATGGATGTCTAGCGTGAGTCTGGTATATAAAGGCCCAAAACGACGATTTTCGTTGGAGCTGAAACAAACAAGTGATTATAATAGTGTATCAAGTTTTGAGGAATATATGGTAATGTATTGTTTATCCATTTGGACGTTTTCCTGTGTGATGTTACGTTGGTTGCCACTAACTTTTTGATGTTTCAGTGAATTATATGTTGTGTTGATGTAAAGCTTTGTGACTTGGGTATTATACTGTAAAATGCAGTGATTAGTGAAGAATAGTCTCGATAACGTGCTGTATAGCGAGTCTGCTATTGTGTAAAGCGTCCGTAATAATGTTTAATGTTCGTTTGTGACTTTAATTTCCTTACTACTTGTTATTAAAGTCATTTTCTTTTAAGTTATAGTTGGTTGTCACTGTTTCCTGATATTCTCCTCGTAAAATCCTTACCGTGTAGAGAGAGATTTTTTTTTTATGTTACATGGGGGCCTGTCGAACGAAACCCGAACGTATCCCTACTCATTCTTTGCTCATTCTATCGAACGAAACTCGAACGTATCCATACTCAGTGTTTACTCATTCTATCGAACGAAACCCGAACGTATCCTTATTAATTGTTGCTTTATTCATGTCGAACGTATTCGACCATAACTTGACGTATCCCTACTGTTAATTGCTTTTCAGTACTTCCATGTACTTTAGAGAGGGGGGAGAGTTGTGATAGTGTTTAGTGCTATATTTGTCTTGCTGTGTTATTTTGAGCAGGTATTAAAGATGTGTGATTTGAAAGATTTTCATACGTAGTCCTAGTGGGGAAAAGTTAGAAGGTATAACTAAAATAGACTGGATTGTTCTAGCTAGGTACTATAAATGTAGAAGTATCAGAATCTGCAAGGAAGCAAGAAATCTCAAATAAAGTAAGTGAGGCGCTAATGACTTTAGGCATTTTGTCTGATAAGGAAGGGTTGTTACTAATGAGTTGGGAAGAGCAAGAAACTGATAGCCAGCAAAGCGCAAGTGAGAATAATACAGAGGGTAGTGCAAGTGAAGAGGAAGGTGCCAAAGCCGTACGTGAAAAACCAAGTCACGCAAGGTTAAACCAAAAAAGTCCAAACTTTTTTATGAAGGGATGAGTGTTGAGCAGATGCAGATTCATTTGCAAATAGTTAGATTAGAGAATGAGAAAGCTGTTGAACTAAAGAAGTTAGAAAATGAGAGAGCTGAAAAGGTTAGGAAGATTGAGGTTGAGCAAAAGAAGGTAGAAGCTGAAGTTGAGCAAAAGAGGATAGAGCTAGAGATTAAGAAACTTGAAGTAGAAGAAAAGTCCAGAGAAATACCAAAATCTTTTAGAATAGACAATGCAGTAAAAAGTGTACCAATTTTTGTTGAAAATGAAGTGGATGCATTTTTTTACAATTTGAGAAAGTAGCAGAACAGCGTGAATGGCCGAGAACGTCATGGAGCACGTTGGTTCAAACCTCCTTCGAGGAAAGGCTTATAGGGAAGTATTTGCTGCCTTATCTTTAGATGATTCTAAGGATTATGAGAGAGTTAAATCCGAAGTTTTGAAAGCTTATGAATGGGTGCCAGAGAGGTATAGAGAGAAGTTCAGAAGCTGGATAAAAGAGACAGTCGCACTCATATGGAGTATGCACGGGAACAACGCCTGTGGTATGATAGGTGGATGAATGCCGAGAAGTTAATGGTGATTTCGGTAAACTTCAGGAACTTATCTTGCTTGAGCAGTTCAAGGATGGTATTAATCCACTTATTAAAACATATTTGGATGAACGTGATGTAGATAATGTCGATGAAGCCACTAGATTGTCTGATAATTATGCATGCACCATAAGCTATATAATACTGACGTCACTCCTAAAATTGGAAGGAGCAGAGTTTGGGAAGAGCAGCAAAATTACAAGGCACAAGGTAAGACTACGAGTTCACAGGTATCATCTCGTGGAGTCTATAATAAATCCTTTAATAGAGGTGGTAGAGGGGCAAGTCAATATATTCTGGTCCTAGTGTTAGTGCTGGAAAAGCTGGATACAGTGTAAATGATCAGTTTACACTACTAGTTACCAAAATATAGGCGAAAATTTTAGAGATTTTGTAGGTTTCAGTTGTGGCAAACCAGGACACATCAGTAGGAGTTGTCCACATCGCACAATAAACCGTCCAATTCAAGTGGTAAATAAAGTTAAAGATAAACCTGTACATTTTAAGGATGATCATAAACCTGAAAAATACCATTGCATTGTTGAATCAACCACAAGCATGTGGTGACAGAGGTCCTTGTTTGTTTGCTTCTCCCCTTTAGGCCAGGTAAGAGGTATTGTAACGATAGCATAGACAGTAATAATATATGTGATGTTGATGAGAATATAGGTTACAAAATAGGTAACAATGATGTTCAAAATGTTAGTAATGTTGGTTGTATCGAGGATATTGTAAAAGGAAATGGAGTGAGACTACCTGAAGAGAAGTCCACATCCAAAGTACTGAATTGTATGACCTTTTATGGGAGATGGTTGGTTACACCTCCCTTGTGTTGAAAAAAGGAAAGTAAGGTGGTTAAGAGATACCGGAGCGGTACAGTCTGTAATGATAAAAAATATGTATGACCAGTGGAAGGATACTGGAGAGTATGTACTTCTGCGTGGGTTTGGACCTGAGTTTTCAGCTCCATTAGTAGAAGTAAGGTTAGAAACTCCGTAATTTCGGGATATGTTAAAATTGCTTTGGTGAGAGAAATCCCAGTGTCAGGAGTAGAGTTAATTCTTGGAAATGATGTATGGTGGAGACAAAGTTTTTGGTAGCAGTAATCCAATTTTGACAGAAAAACCCTTTAATTCTTCATTTATTACAGAAGTTGAATGTATATTTCCAAACTTATTTCCTGCTTGTGCAGTTACTACAAGAAGTAAGAGTGCCGAAGGAAAGGTAAATGATGACGACGGTTTGGATTTACAAAACTTGTTTAAAGATAGTCCGGAAACACTACAAGTAAGTAAAGTCAGTACTCCTTTGCGAATGCTGAAAGTTAATAAGGAAGAATTTGTTAAATCTCAATTGAAGATGATAATTTGAAGGTAATAAGAGATAATGCCCTTGTTGATATAAATGATATCGAGAAGGAAGGCAAGTGTTACTTTTTAAAGGATGGAATCCTAATGAGGAAGTTCAAGAGTAGAAAATGTTAATGATGTTGTAGAAACAAGTGGTCATTCCAAGTAGTATAGGCATTTTGTTCTAGGTATTGCTCATGACTGTAGTTATTCTGGTCATTTAGGTATAAACAAAACTTATGAGAAATTATTAAGGTATTTTTTTTGGCCTAAGATGCAGAAAGATTGTAGTGAATATTGTAAAATTGTGATTTATGTCAAAAAGTATGGTAAAGCTCAAACATGACCCTAAGGTGATGCCATTGCAACCCATTGAAGTTCCAGGAGAACCTTTGAGAAACTGGTTTTGGATTGTGTAGGACCTCTGCCTAGGTCTAGCAAAGGTAACGAGTATTTGCTGACAATTATGTGTAGTGCTACCAGATTTCCAGAGGCTATTCCTTTAAGAACAGTGAGTGCTGATAAGATAATTGAAGCGCTTAACAAGTTCTCGCTGGTAGGTTTGCCAAAAGAAGTTCAAACCGACCAAGGAACCAACTTTACGTCTAGAAAGTTTACCTCATTTTTAGCCTGTCAGAATATGAAGCATTGTTTATCGTCTCCTTATCACCCACAGAGCCAGAGTGGTCGAACGATTTCATCGAACTTCAAAACCATGCTTCGCACGTACTGTTGTGAAAATGAAAAGGAATGGGATGTCTACATACCAATGTTGCTATTTGCCGTTCGTGATAGCGTACATTCATCGTTGGGTTATTCTCCTTTTCAGTTAGTATATGTCCATCAGGTAGGTCACCCATGGAGGTGATAAAGAATCAGTTGATTTCAGATGAGAAGGATTCTAGCACGTTACAAGAAATGAAGAAAAAATAAAGAAAGTATGGAAGTAGCACATGAGAATCTTAAAGTAGTACAAGAACAAAAGAAGAGATGAAAAGAAATTACGACAAAAAGGCTGCAAAACGTGAACTCGACATAGGAGATAAGGGTTTCTAGTGTATCTCCCTACAGCTGGTAAGGTTTTTAACCAGAAGTATATAGGACCTTGCACGGTGAAGGAAAAAGTAAGTGATTTAATTTCGAATTCAAGTTTCTACAGGACGGAGGAAAGTTAAAACTTTCCATATTAACAAATTAAAGAAGTATAATGAATCCAGTGGAGTGTTGTCAATTGCAAAGAGGATGATAAAAAGACGTTGAAGAAGAAATTGAAGTTAGATTAAAAAATACAGATTATTTGAGTGATGATGAAAAATTTAGGAAGTTATGTATTCATTTATCTGATGAACAGCAGCATGATTTTAAAGTGCTAATTCAAAACTTTTCAGATCTATTTTCAGACCATCCTAAAAGGATAAAAGGAGTACAACATAAAATCAGGTTGAAGAAGAGACTCCAATAAGTCAGCGTCCATACAGAATGTCGCCGAGCAACAACAACAGTTAAGACCGAAGTTGCTTATTTACTGAAACACGGACTAGCAGAGGAAAGCCATAGTGAATGGGCTAGCCCATGTATTCTAGTCGACAAACCTGACGGAAGTGCAAGAATGTGTACAGACTATCGAAAGGTAAATAATGTAACTATAAAAGATTCATATCCTATGCCCAGAGTAGAAGATATAATTGATAATGTAGCAAAGTTTCCTTTTTTAAGTAAAATTGATTTGATGAAAGGATACTATCAAATTGAGTTAGACAAAAACAGCAGGGATATTGCTGCATTTGTTACACCCCATGGACTTTATAATTATAAGGTAATGCCATTTGGTTTATGTCATGCACCTCTGACATTCCAACGTTCAAATGAATTATATCTGAAGGATTCGAAGGTGTATTTGTTTATTTGGATGACATTATCATAGTTTGGAGAAACCTGGGAAGATCACATTAAAAAGTATATGATGTTTTAAGAGGTTATTAGAATTCAATGTTACGATAAACCTTTCCAAATGTGAATTTGGTAAAAACTACTGTTCATATTTAGGACATGAAATAGGAAGTGGCCAAGTGAAACCTGTTGATTGTCATATTTGAGGTCATAAAGAATTTGACCCTCCCTACATCTAAACGTTGTTTTTAGTGATGAAATTTTTGGGAACAGTGGGGTATTACAGAAAAATTTTGTAAGAACTTTTCAGATGTAGCCTACCCATTAACGAGTTGCTGACAAAGGATGTGAAGTTTTGTGTGGTGGGGGTCCCCAAAAGGAATGTGACGATGCCTTTAATAAACTTAAGCTCATGTTAATGTCTAAGCCAAGTACTGAAATCCCCAGACTTTAATCTACCATTCAAGTTACAGGTAGACTCCAGTGGAAGTAGGAGCTGGCAGTGTATTATTACAGGAACATAATGGTTGTTTTACACCCTGTATCTACTTTTCAAAGAAATATAATAGCCACCAGTTAAATTACAGTATTGTTGAAAAAGAGCTTTAAGTTTAAATTTTGAGTTTTAATGCACTTTGAGATATACTGCTTAACAGTAAACTTTGAAATAGACGTATATACTGATAATAACCCTTTAACCTTTATTAATAAATGTAAGCACAACAATAAGAGAATTTTAAGATGGTCTTTATTTTTGCAACCATTCAAACTAAATATTCACCATATAGCAGGCAAAGAAAATGTCATTGCAGATTCTCTCTCTAGATCTGTTGATTATTTAAAGGAAAGTGCTTGTTACCAACGACGTGGCAGTCCTCCGACAGTTGCTAAATGGAAGTAGCTAATGTTTTAAGACTGTAGAGTGAAAATTCAGAATGGACTGAGGAGAGAGCCGCTGAGTTAAAAGGGGGGGAATGTAAAGGAATATTGATTTATTGAATGTAAATTGCAGAAAAGGTTGAAAATTGATATTTGCATAGAAAAAAAGTGTACACTAGACAAACAGATGGCGTAGCGCTTGGCGTAGGCGGTAGTCGCCAAGGATAATGTACCGAAACAATGATTATTTGGTCCATGGATGTCTAGCGTGAGTCTGGTATATAAGGCCCAAACGACGATTTTCGTTGGAGCTGAAACAAACTAGTGATTATAATAGTGTATCAAGTTTTGAGGAATATATGGTATGTCTTGTTTATCCATTTGGACGTTTTCTTGTGTGATGTTACGTTGGTTGCCACTAACTTTTTGATGTTACGTGAATTATATGTTGTGTTGATGTAAAGCTTTGTGACTTGGGTATTATACTGTAAAATGCAGTGATTAGTGAAGAATAGTCTCGATAACGTGCTGTATGCGAGTCTGCTATTGTGTAAAGCGTCCGTAATTTGTTTAATGTTCTGTTTGTGACTTTAATTTCCTTACTACTTGTTATTAAAGTACATTTTAAGTTATAGTTGGTTGTCACTGTTTCCTGATATTCTCCTCGTAAATCCTTACCGTAGAGAGAGATTTTTTTTTTATTACAGTATATATAACTATATAACACTATATATATATATATATATATATATATATATATATATATATCTGTGATTCCTACTACTAAGTATCAGTCAGGATTAATTCTATTATCAGTCCTTGTTAATGGTCTTGGAAATAAAGTTCGAAACCGGTCAGGTCCTACACCCTGTCTCATTTTTTCACCCGGCCGTGGTGATATGTGATAAAGAATCATCTGTTAATGTGATTGGTTATACAAACAAAAACACACACATATGCATATTAATAAATATATATATGTATATATATAAATTAATATTATATATATATATATAGATATATATATATACTCGTACATGAAGGAAATTCTAGACATCACAGCTTCACAAACATTCATTGTTTTTCTTTGTGTTTTGCACTGTACAATATTCCGAGTAAAACGTCTGTGTAGACATACAGAGCCATTGCCAGAGAAAGAAATGAACTGCATTCTCCGAAGGTAGCGAGTATTACATACCTTCAAAATACGAGGAAATGGGCGACATTTGTTAAAATGTAATGAACCGTTACCTTCCGATTTCAAAACAGTTTTTTCACGTTCCCCAATAAAACCTTTTATCCAAATTCGGGAATGAAATAAAGACAGCCTTCTTCCAGGCTAGAACCCAGGCCTATACTCTGTTTTTTTTTTTTTTTTTTTTTTTTTCATCTGTCCATACGCCTGTGGTGTTTTTATATGGTAACACTGCGTCCCGGGCTTTAGATAGTTACGCTATGTGTAAGTTTTAGGTAAATAAAAGGATATCTGGGTGTACATTTGCAACTGAAAAGTGTTTTAATAATTTATTGTATGCGAATTACACCGTTAATATTCGAAAAAGGATATTATTATAATCGTTGAATGTAAGCTGAATGTAACTATCTAAAGCCCGGGACGCAGTGTTACCATACAAAAACACCACAGGCGGATGGACAGATGGAAAAAACAGAGTATAGGTTAGAAGCAGCAGTCTTGCATTTGGATACAGAAAGTATGGCACCCTTTGCTCCTGGAATTGAATTTAGTATTGGTTTCGGAATTCCTAGAGATACGTATGTGTATATGTGCGTGACACTTACTGGTCTCAGAATTCACATTAGTCATTCAGGTCCTGTCCGAGAATATGGCCATTAACTACGGAATTTCCCTTTATATCTTAATATTTCTTATGTTTGTCTGTGACAAAGTTTGACAGGTCGAAGAACGAAACACTGATATTCCAGTCATATTTGGGTCGACGAACATTAATTGATACTTGATAATATCATTAACTCGATGAAGATTTGTTAGTTTCAAATTAAGTTGGCCTTTTGCCTGCACGGGCCATCGCTCAGGGCGGCCTGTTTGGGTAACAATGTGCTAAAAGGTTTGAGAGGCCTGGTGTAGACCTCTGGACTTATCAACCAACTTAAATAGCTTCAACTATTTCAGGCATTATTTTGCAGATATCGGAACGAACGTCTACGAGAAACATATTGATGGATTTGAATTTTACAAATACTTCAAGAACACCTATTGACATGGAAGAGACTGGAACTTGGACTCCCAGACAATTACCACGGTAACTGGCTCAAAGACTGGAATGGTCTGACAGTAATAGATTCTTAAAACAGTAGCAGGAAAAGGGAATTATAGATGAGCACCTAAACCATTGTACATCTCATCGTCTGTTCCAGTAAACGGAAAATCTAATATGAATACCACGATGTTAATGATGGCCGTGGCGGTAGTGAGTTTAGGACCCAGTGACACGGAATAATGTGACTCGTCTTTATACAAAGTAACGAAATCCAGTTCGTTCACGGTGCTGATGACATCTATAATTATGACGTTAAGGTCGTCAATTTTTACGGCAGTAAAGATATGCGTATCTAACAATGCCTGTCGTGCAACGAACGCTTGAAGCACAAATTAAGGTAAATGATTATTTCAAGCACCAATGAATTCCGAAGTTAGTTTTCTAAATTGGACATTTTCTTTGTCGAGAATTTTACTTATTTTTCTCCAGCCGTTGTTCACTTAGTGCCTAGGGAGTTGCTTTGTTACTTCGTCATTGACTTCCATCCAAAAGGATTTTGTTTTTTTATACCTGTTGGTTTTTTTGGTTTTCAGCAGAATTTTTCGAGAATTTGGCTGAAGAGGAGACATGTAATTGGCAACAAGTGAAGAGATTTTCAGCAATAAAAGAAAATATTAATTTTGCAATGAACAACTAGCTGGAGATTATATTTATTGTCGGTTTTGTCGAAACCTTTCATTGTCACTTTTACTACACAAGGTTTCATGGAAAAATGCGTCAATTCTCTCGGTATTACTATTGATTGCTAATCAAACCTGTTAATCATCTTGGAATGTCATCAACGCAAGCAATGACCTACTTCAATGATGATGTAGGCGCACTCGGTAGGTTACGATATTTCTTGCAATTTGCTTCCGCGTTTCTTCATCATAATTGGACGATGTACAGATCCTCTGTCAAAAGCTGGGAATTCATATTTCGCAGCAATGAATATTTTGAGACCCGTTGCAGACAAGAAGCAATTTTGCATGGGCGGGACTGAATATTTGATCGACATGCGTCTTCCAAGGTTTCTGAATTATAGTGTCCACCCTAAGCACTACTGATGTCTACGATAACTCATAGTTTGCTTTTGCATTTGTCTCCGTACATACATACATACATACATGCATACACACACACACACACACACACACACACATATATATATATATATATATATTATATACACGCACACACACACACACACACACACACACATATATATATATATATATATATATATATATATATATATATATATATATGTGTGTGTGTGTGTGCGTGTGTGTGTGTGTGTAGTATATAAGACTGGTAAAAATGTTCTGTTATAACGGAATTCCATCTAATAAAAGGAGCCCATAAAACGCCAAAATATAGAAAGTAAGTACTATATAGTACTTACTTTCTATATTTTGGCATTTTTATGGGCTCCTTATATATATATATATATATATATATATATATATATATATACATATATATATATATATTATATATATGTATATATATATATATATATATATATATATATATATAAATATATATATATATATATATACATATATATATATATATTATATAAACATAGACACACATATATATGTCTATATATTTTTTTTCTCATTTAGTGGGTGACATTTTAGGATGAAGTTGCTATCTCATCATGTCCTGCAATGCGGATTGTCAAGGTGTTCAAATGCTGACGAATGTTACTTTTTCGTGGCTAATGACATATATATATATATATATATATATATATATATATGTGTGTATGTATGTATGTATAATTCACCATACACCTTCGGAAGGGATGGTACAGTCCTCCGGTTACCCACCAAGTCGTTTGTAGGTGAAACTGCAGGATTCTCGCACTTATTTTGGTACACTTTTACAGCTGGGTGGACTGATGATGTTCGTAGCCGGAGTCAATCATCCACAGAAAACGTGATCCGAGAAAGTGCACTACTTAGTGACAACCAAGGTTGGAGTAATTACACTTGAAGAAATTGGCTGTTGATAAGCCAATCACAGGGCTGGAAACTCATTCTCTCTCGAGAGTTTCACATAGGCAGGATGTATGTTCCACCTCTCTTCAGATTTACGTCTTTCAAAAGTATCCCTCAGGAGAGGTGGAACATACATCCTGCCTATGTAAACTCTTGAGAGAGACTGAGCGTTTCCAGCCCTGTGACTGGCTTATCAACAGCGAATCAGGAGCGTCGTAAGGGACTGGCCTAGGCGTCAAATGCAAGGTTGATCTGAATCTACTATAGTTGCACCTTCAAAATGTGGGTGGTGTAGTCGCCGCATCCAGCTACCAAAAACATAATCATACCAATGTTTTCTCAGAAGCTTTAGGAAAGGCAATTTATCTTTGCAGCGGAGCCATTGAGGAGAGACAAACGACAATCTAAGTCAAGGACATCATGAATACTTTCTTAAATCTTTAGCTGAACCAAATTTAGGTCAGTTATTTCCTGTTGGGTTCGGCAAAATCTAGTTAGATTTATAGACTAGCCAGCGTACAAGCGTCAAATTACCTCACGCAATACGATTTATAGTTCTAGCTAGTTTCTTCATGAATGAGAATTACCTGTACTCATCGTAGTACAAGGTTTTCTGTTTAGCCGTGGTGAGGACGAAAAAGGTTTTTCTTATTCATTGTTTATTTTTTCATGGTTATTAGGAGTAGTTTCAAAGCTGGCTAGTAACCTGGTTTTCTCCAAAAGGTGTGATTATTTATGGTTAAATTTGTAGATGTCACGAGTGAAGGTATGAACAATGTAAAATGGACTGAGTGAAATGTTACTTAATAAGAAAAATTATTGAAGAAGTTTCATAGCAAAACCTATTAATACGAAAACGCTTCGTTGTCGATGATTAGTCGCTTTGTAAATGTTAATCAGTCATTCCTGCTTTCGCAACAGGGAAATGATGGTTCATTATATATCAGTCTAACAAAACAACAAAACAAGCCACTCTTTCCACGGTGAGTGTGTGTTACATATATAAAATATAAGTAAAAAATACACAGAAGTTTCCTCGGCGCAATCGAGTTTTCTGAGTATAATGTTATATGAAAATCTCTGCCAAAGCCCAAGAAACTATCAGCCGCTATCCATGAAACTTTCAGCCATGGCCCGGTGGTGGGTGGCCTGTGTTGTTGGCATCTATAGCTGTACCAGACACACGATCATGGCAAACTTTAACCTTCAATAAAATAAAACCTACTGACGATAGAGGGCGGAAATTTGTTAAGTTTGACGATTGAAGGATGGATGACCAACATACCAATTTGCAGCCTTCTACCCTCAGTAATTTTTAAGATCTGGGGGAGGACGGTCACACAAACAGCCATCTTAATAGTTTTCTTTGACAGAAAACTATAGATTCCTTCATTCACTTCCCCTTTCGGATTCAAGACTTTCAGGAAAAAAATGTGAAACAACCGAGACGTCGATGGAGGTTATAATAATAAGTTCCTTTTAAAAAGGCAAAGTATTGCATGACTTTTGTGATATGCTATGACTTGACGCTACTGGTCAATTTAGTGATTATAAAGTTTACCTAAATATATCATTAACATCTTTATTAATGTAATGTACTGAGCTCATTATATAAACCAACTGAATTGGACTTTTCTGGCAAACGTGACTCTTTTCAAACTCGATCAATTGTAGCATATTCACTTCCAACGTCACTGCTTTAAATGACCTGTCCAAATAGTAACCTAATAACACAGCCAACGCGTGACCATGCCC
>NC_061104.1:6399540-6423817 GCF_015104395.2 Macrobrachium nipponense
CCATCATCCGTGACCACACAGAGAAATGCAGAGTCAATATTGAATATAAAAACTTTAAGATCCTTTCAAAGGCGTCTTCTCCGCAGCAGCTAGCGGTCTTCGAATCGCTCTTTATAAAGACGATTGTTCCGAAACTGAACAACCAAACTGCCTCCACCCCTCTGTACCTGGCGTAAACAACAGAGATGCCTTCGTGTTTTTTAGTCACTCGTCTTCCTTCCTCTACTGCAAATGGTACTTGAGTTTAGTTGGTGTTCTTTTAATTTGTTTTATGTATTGTAATTGTATGTTTTTTAGATGAGTAATTATTTTAATTTTATTTCATTATTGTAATTTTCAGCTTGAAAATGGGGCTGGTCCCTGAAACGTTGCTTTGAATAAACGTTCATGTGAAACAGATGTCTCCATTTGAACCCTTACCACTATGTATCCCGTCTGAGGCTTTCCCTTCTGTTGATATATATATATATATATATATATATATATATATATATATATATATATATATATATATATATATATATATCCTCAGAAGACGGAGCTGCAGCTCTAGGTACATCTCATCAGAGGAACCATAGGGAAAGGCATCGTACTCAGGTACATTTATTTTGCAGACGTTTCACGACTCTCAGTCGCATCCTGAAGGCTATAATTAAAGATAAACACACGAACATTGAAACTACCCACTGCATAATTCATAAGAATTACGCAATATTTAAAAATTCAATGAACATCAGCATGTAGAACATTTAAAAATTTAAGAATATCTTAAAACATGAAAAAACATACTAAGCGCTAAAATTATGTACAACAAAGTTACATTAAAATTATTTTTAAAAATTAAAGAAAAAACATACAAAAATTATTGTATGTCTGTAAAAAAAATGATAAATAAATAAATAACACTAAAACAATAAGGCTATTCTGTACCTTATCCTCCCAAAGGACGGACAGTGACTGAGAGAATTTTTTAAAAACATAAGCAAGCACTCTAGGCGATGAACAACTGAACAGAGGAGGATTGCATATAAGGATGGAACTATCTTTTTTATCATAATGGATTCCAAGGTTGTTAGGTCGTTTTCATTTTGAATTTGGCCTTTAATAGTAAAATCCTTATCATTAATGTGTGTTTTACATGATTTAGAGTGGTTCCTGATATTTGACTGTTTGGGGTTTGTTAATCTGCTGCCTGAACAGTCAAGTATCAGGAACCACTCTAAATCATGTAAAACACATAATAATGATAAGGATGAACAGTCAAATATCAGGAACCACTCTAAATCATGTAAAACACATATTAATAATAAGGATTTTACTATTATAGGCTAAATACAAAATGAAAACGACCTAAAAACCTTGGAATCCATTATGATAAAAAAGATAGTTCCGTCCTTAAATATGCAATCCTATGTTCAGTTGTTCATCGCCTACTATGAGATTCAGGGCCTCTGTAACACGGTTTTTTCGCAATAACTTTTTATCTATGCATTTCATAAATATAACGCTTATTCAGAATACATATTATATCAACACATAAATTTTGAGTGTATTCTGCACTACGTAGGTTGAATAAATTTGGTACTTATAATGTAAAAGTGACTCAGAGAAAAGGTTTCGAACGCACTCGTTACGTAACTTATGACAGCATTTCTTCCCTCCTTCTCGATGGATGATTGGCTATACGTAACGAAGGCTAAACCTCTGGCAACAATGACATACAAATTTAAATACAAGCAAAGCAGTACACCTTTATGAACTCTGGAACCTCTCCACTGATAATTGTCATAATGAACAAACCAACAAAATATGTTAATAAATACAAAAACATTTCGATTATTAGTCTAACTCCCAAAATAAGTTTCCAAAGAAATTACAGTCTACTTTATTTGTCACAATCAGATTGACAAGATGTAGGGAATAGTTGGTAATTATCAAAAACCTAGTATACAAGCTTGATTTGATAACTGCTATACCCAATGTCAAGCAATTTTTATTTATTGGCTATCTACCTATTTACTGAAAAAAAATAGCCTGTACCGTATATTGGCTTTAAACCTTCACCAATAATTATCGTCAGAATGGTGACTTCATGAGGTTCCACCCACTTTCGCCTCGTTATAATTCAGGATAACACTGAAGGCTACCATGGGCATTGTTGGATTAGAAAATTTAACTTCTGGCTATAAAAACTAATTTGTTGAGTAGTTGTAAGAAGTGCTAAATGATCCTCAAGGATCCCAGCAGTTGGCCTAAACGTTTAATTCATGTATATTACTGCTATACTGTTGCGGCACTACTGCTACAGTAGTATTACTACGCTAGCACTGATACCCCACCCACATCTATGTATCGTTCCGCCATTCATAAAGTCTTTGGGTTTCAGAGTCGATGGAGTTTCTGTATGGTGGATGGGCGGGGCAACATTTAGTCAAAAGGTGTTTGTTTACCTTGCTTACGTAATGAATATTTTTCGACTCTTGGCTCGTAATCATTGGCCATGGCGTCGGCAAGATCATTTTTACTCTATCAAAATTAAAACTATCGGGTTTAGGTTATTGATAATGCTGACAAAATTTGTGTCTGGTTGTAAAATATACATATGTCAGCTTTCAGCTACATCCGATGCTTTGACAAGGAGCAAAGTCCAAAAAACCGTGTTACAGAGACCCTGAATCTCATAGTAGAATGCTTGTTTATGTTTTTTAAAAATTCTCTCAGTCACCGCCCGTCCTTTGCGAGGATAAGGTACAGAATAGCCTTACTTTTTTAGTGTTATTTGATTATTTTTCAATTTTTTTTACAGACATCATAATTTTTGTATGTTTTTTCTGTAATTTTTAAAATAATTTAATGTAACTTTACTGTACATAATTTTAGCGCTTAGTATGTTTTTTTTTCTGCTTTAAGATATTCTTAAATTTTTAAATGTTCTACATGCCGATGTTCATTGAATTTTTAAATATTGCGTAATTCTTATGAATTATGCAGTGCGTAGTTTTAAAGTTCGTGTGTTTATCTTTAATTACAGCCTTGAGGATACGACTATGAGTCGTGAAACGTCGGCAAAATAAATGTACCTGAGTACGATGCCTTTCCCTATGGTTTCCCTGATGATATATATATAATATATAGTTCTAATGGGTTATATAATTACTATCTAATTATATATATTTATATATTTCTGTAAATCTGGAAATTATACACACACAAGTCTCTTGATGGCTCACTGTACGTCGCCGTTTCCTAACCAGTCGGTACTTGGAATCCTCAGCCGTATGTTAGACCCTAAGTATGGTGAAGTGGATACAGAAACAATATTTGTAGCTTAATAATTGTAGTATATATATATATCTTATATTATATATTATATATATAGTATATATAATATATATTTATATATATATACATTATATATATCTATATATCCATATATATATATATATCTGCTTCAACGAGTGTACTATTTAAATAATCCTCTGAAATACCTATTTGATTAACCTCATGACCCCCGAAAAAGAGTCGCATTTTATTCGTCCAAAAGTGTCGCATCAAATATTGACTTACAGAAATGCCTACCTAACTATCCTTATGACAAAAAAAAATATTATTTAATTCTTATCAAATATTGACTTAGAATTTACTGAATGTATTCGTTTAATGTCTGCATCACAGGTATGACGGCCAAGGCTCTACTTTCGTGGTCAGCATTCGCGAGTCTCCTTCTGATACAGTTTGCCAGCGCAGGTATGTGGCAGTCAGTTACCGTAGTCCTTCTACACTACTGTTTAGAAACACCAAAAATTCAGTTATCGAACAGGTTTCACTTACTCGGGGAGTAAGCCTACAAACTACTTTGTTGTTGATGTTCTTTTTTGGGGGGTTAGGAAAGCCCTATAGAAAGCCTAAAAAGGGCTGAAAAAGGTCTTTGACGTTAGGTTAAAGATACAGGAATTTTAGGAAAGGATATTTATCATATATTTATTAGAATGAAAATGTGAAACATAAATTATATGCATGGTAAACAGTATAGAACAATCATTTCTAATAAAATATAGCCTCTTTTCGTTGGTGAAACAACGCCCCGAAGTAAGCTAGAGGTCGGATCACGCCTTGTTTGCGTAAACTCTCAAGGCTAAGAGTACTGTCAACAGCGTGATTTTTTAAAAACGACCTTTAAAAGTATTTAAACTAGATTCCGTAATCTATCTGGGTAGGTATTCAATCTGGACGTTTGACTGATTTAAAAATAATCGTAGCTTCAGTTTTTCCAAATTCTCCAGACATTATCCGTTTCCATCGGAACGTTGAGTACTTATGCATTTCGCTTTCCTGACAAAATCTACCGTTGCGTTTTACATTTTTCATCAGTTTGACATATTAGTTTTTAGTGAAGTTGAGCTAACACAGTCCGTCATTTTCTGATAATTTGTGTGGTTGTTTTTTTTTTTTTTTTTTTTTTTTTTTTTTTGCCTGATCATCATTAAACATCGGCACAGAAATGAGCAACCTGGTGGCCCTTAGCTTAGCCCAGGCCCGAAAGGGTTAACCACGGAGCTTTTTTTTTTTTTTTCCTTTTACCTTAACTAGGAGGACCACCTCAAATGGTCGAGAAGGAGACGCTGCTCTCTGCAACCGACTGTCTGAAGGAGCTGTTGCGAATGACGTCCAAGAGATGGTGCAGCGTCATCCTGATAACAGACGGAGACATCTCCCCACGAGCCGTCAAAAAGGTAAGAGAGTCGACGAGTGAAATGTAAAAAAGGGCTTTCATTCATCAAACGTACCAATAATTCACCTCTAATGCCCTCGTCATTAGCCTCTTGAACAAGAGTCGAATAAAACAGTTGCATTTGCCTTTTATAAGATAACTTACATGTCTTTCAGCCCACTAACTACCATGGAGATATATATTTGTATGTGTATGTATAAAATGTATAAGTGTAACATGCAGTAACACACACAAACACCACACACACACATATATATATATATATATATATATATATATATATATATACATGATATACAGTTCTGTTACAACAGAATTCCATCTAATAAAAGGAACCCATAAAAACGTCAAAATATAGGAAGTACTATTATTTCAGAGACTACTGTCTCTTTCTTCATTACCTTCCTGAAGAGAGAGAGCATTCTCTTCTGAAATATAGTACTTTCTTTCTATATTTAGCGTTTTTATGGGCTCCTTTTATCATATATATGTATATATATATATATATATATATATATATATATAATATATTATATATATATATATAATATATATATATGTGTGTGTGTAAAACAGGAAAACAGCAGTCGTTCGAGATATATTCTCAAGGAAGCAAGGGAGACGTCTTCAGGTAATTTAAAAAGTCTTCATTAAGCGACGTTTCGGGGTCCAGCCCCATCATCACGGCTGTAAAAAGGATTAATACACATAAATATAATAAGAAGACTCATCCTAATAACTAACATACATTTAAATTCATAGAAAACCTACTACAATGCTAAGAAAATTACCATTTCAATTGGAAGGAAGAAGACGAGTGACCAGAAGAAGAAGGAAAGGTTCCAAGTAAACATAGTTATGCCAGGTAAAGAGGGGTAGCGGTAGTTTGATTGTTTAATTTTGGAACTATTGTTTTTATGGAAAGCGATTCGGAGACAGCAAGCTCTTGAGGAGAAGAAGCCCGTGTAATGATTTTAAAGTGTTTGTATTTTATATTGAATTTGCATTTTTTTTTATGTTCTCGAATGTTCGAGAATTCTGGTGAAAACAACCGGACACCTGTTCTATAACTCACCCCCCTGTGGCAATCAATGCGGACTTTAAGAATCCTACGTGAGCCCCCGACATAATAATTATACTATTAAAAACGCTGAACAATTCAAATTAAGAATATTGTCTCAAGATTCGGATCTTTTTATGGTTAGCGTTGATGTAGAGTCTTTGTTCACGAATATCCCTGTGGAAGAAACAATTCAAATTATTTTAAACAAGATTTTTACTAATAATGATGTTCTGTTTCATGGTTTTAATTATGACAATTTTAAGAGGCTTCTAACTTTGGCAGTGCAGGACACCGCCTTTATTTTTAATGGGAAGTCCTATGTACAAAGTGATGGTATGGCTATGGGCAGTCCTTTAGGCCCAGTCTTTGTGAATATTTTTATGTGTGAACTGGAGGAGCGGTTGCTGGACAATTGCCCACTAGCTAATCATCCTCTCTTTTACTGTCGTTACGTTGATGATACGTTTATTCTTTTTCGAGACAGACAGGGCTGATTCCTTCTTACAATTTGCCAATTCAGCCCACCCTAATATCAAGTTTACAATTGATTATGAAAATGATAATAAGCTCTCTTTCTTAAATATAGAAGTGTCACGTAATACGGACGGTTTTAACACATCAATTTTTAGAAAAAATACTTTTACTGGACTAGGGACAAATTTTTACAGCTTTTGTAGTTTTAACTTTAAAGTCAACGCTTTATATACCCTCTTCCACAGGGCATATTCTCTCTCCTCTGGCTGGTCTGAATTTCACAATGAGATTACTGTTTTACAACAGTACTTCACCGATAACTGCTATCCAGCTAAAGTTTTCTTCAAATACCTAACCAAATTTTTATATAATAAATTAATAGAGAAAAATTACAGACCAACTGCTCCTAGAATGCCTTTCTTTGCTAGTGTCCCGTTTATCAGTCATACAACGTTTTATACCAAAGTTAAACGTTTAATACGTGAACATTGTCCGGCCATGAAAAGCCAAGTAATCGTAAGAAACCCATTAACTATTGGGTCTTTATTTAGATATAAAGAAAAGCTGAGCCCTCTTCTGACTTCCACTGCGGTCTATTTATTTTCGTGTCCCAAATGTAGTTTGGGAAATTATGTCGGGGCCTCACGTAGGCTTCTTAAAGTCCGCATTGATTGCCACAGGGGGGTGAGTTATAGAACAGGTGTCCGGTTGTCTTCACCACAATTCTCGAACATTCGAAAACATTAAAAAAAATGCAAATTCAATATAAAATACAAACACTTTAAAATCATTACACGGGCTTCTTCTCCTCAAGAGCTTGCTGTCTCCGAATCGCTTTCCATAAAAACAATAGTTCCAAAATTAAACAATCAAACTACCTCTTTACCTGGCATAACTATGTTTACTTGGAACCTTTCCTTCTTCTTCTGGTCACTCGTCTTCTTCCTTCCAATTGAAATGGTAATTTTCTTAGCATTGTAGTAGGTTTTCTATGAATTTTAAATGTATGTTAGTTATTAGGATGAGTCTTCTTATTATATTTATGTGTATTAATCCTTTTTACAGCCGTGATGATGGGGCTGGACCCCGAAACGTCGCTTAATGAAGACTTTTTAAATTACCTGAAGACGTCTCCCTTGCTTCCTTGAGAATATATATATATATATATATATATATATATATATATATATATATATATATATATATATGAAAATAACGCTATGTGCAACCTGCAGGTGATATACAAGATGCAGCCAGAGTTTGGCATACGGCTTTATGAAGTGAAGATGCAACACCAAATCTTGAATGAAACACAACAGCGACTTTCTGACATAGTTCAAGACGTAATTAAAGTAAGTTCTCTCTCTCTCTCTCTCTCTCTCTCTCTCTCTCTCTCTCTCTCTCTCTCTCATACATAAAAAATCTATTTTTGATCTTTCGTGATGGTCATGAATATAATAATATTGATAGTAATAATGATAATATGATATATTAACTACCAAGTACATAACTCCTTACGTCAATAAGGGCATTAAGAAGAACCGCATGTCTGTACGTGGGTATGCCTTTGTGTGTGTGTGTGTGTGTGTTAGTGTATATATAGACACACACACGAGCACAAACGACGTACACATACATGTAAACAATCAGCACCAGGTGTTTATCCACAATTTGACAGGTGTTATTATGTAAATGTGGCAATTATCAGTGTTCTTCCATCTATGGGGAGCCATTTCCTGTTAGAGAAAAAAGGCTTAATGTTCAATAAATTTAATAAACAAACAAACAAATAAAAAATTACTATATATATAATGAAATCTCCCCTATAAAGGACTGCCATCCACCGCAACTCAACTGAGGAACAACGGCCCTTCAAGAAACCGGCCGAATCCTGGCGCCCAAGGAGTTCCCCTTTCCTTAGGACCTAAAGTAGGCTTCAAGTAGACCATACTAATGAAAAGTATGAACAAAATCGAAATGCTGAGAAGTCCACAATCTCATTCAAATCAGCTCCGATACACAGGAGATCAAACGTTCTTTAATGCAGAGCCAATATTGGCTTCATGTAAGCTGAGGATAACAGTTTGCTAGCTATCGCAAAGGCCCTTGTATTATCATTTCAAAATACGAAAAACTTAAGAACTGAACGCTTATTTCTTCTATTAAAAAATACATTTTGAAGCAAAAGACAGAAATAATAATAATAATAATAATAATAATAATAATAATAATAATAATAATAATAATAATAATGATATTTTGTTCTAAAGGGTCCACAATAATACAGTGTTAAGAGTCCGTGTATAATTTTTAAAACTTTACAAAAAGCTTTCGAACCCTTACCTGGGTTCATCTTCAGTCCAAATGAACAAAAAGTTACAACAAGTGCTGAGGTGAATTTCAAAACAAGAGTCATTGAAGATCATTGACACCTGTCGTTAGCTCGTTCATGGATCAGGTGATGAAGAAAGAGGGCAGTTAACTCCAACCACGTGATTTCCTCTCCCCTATCAATCCTTCTAGCTGGAATTCTGCCGGATCTCCACAAAGGTTGTTGCAACGTTGCAGGAAGTCCATCCAAGGGCGTAGATTGGGCACCGTAAGCAGACTCCCCTGGGGCAGCGGTTACCTGGAGAGGGAGAGGCAAGGTGG
The DNA here is from genome assembly GCF_015104395.2 of Macrobrachium nipponense. Taxonomy (NCBI): domain Eukaryota; kingdom Metazoa; phylum Arthropoda; class Malacostraca; order Decapoda; family Palaemonidae; genus Macrobrachium; species Macrobrachium nipponense. Next base: position 6,408,462 of record NC_061104.1, read on the forward strand.
AAGCAGCATCAGGAGAGGGAAAAACAGAGCCTGCCCTACAGTTAAAATCTTTTAAGAACATGCAAGTAATATAAAAATTAACAAAGGGTATTCGTTGACAAAAGACTTGTTTCCAATGAGAAGGTTATGGGCCGAGTTAGACCTATACCTGGGACAGTGAGCGTCCAGCGGTCCCTCAGTCGCCGTCTATTCTCCAGCCTGGTTGCTTCAGGCGCATCCATTGGAAAGAGCCAGTGAGAGTCTGACAGTCCCCTGACCGCCGTCTGTTCTCCAGCCAGTTTGGGTTCGGACGCCTCAGTTAGAAAGGGCCAGTGAACGTCCAGCAGTCCCCCGGCCACGATGCGTTCTCCAGCCTGTTTGGGCTCGGGCGCCTAGTTTGGTGTGGGCCAGTGGGCGTCCAGCGGTCACCCAGCCGCCGTCCGTCCACCAGCCAGTTTGGGCTCGGGTGCCTGGTTTGGTGTGGGCCAGTGGGCGTCAGGCGGTCCCTCGGCCGACGTCCGTCCTCCAGCAAGTTTGGGCTCGGGCGCCTGGTTTGGTGTGGGCCAGTGGGTGTCCGACGGTCCCCCGGCCGCCGTCCGTCCTCCAGACAGTTTGGGTTCGGGCACCTGGTTTAGTGTGGGCCAGTGGGCGTCCAGCGGTCCCCCGGCCGCGGTCCGTCCTCCAGCCAGTTTCGGCTTGGGCGCCTGGTTTGGAGTGGGCCAGTGGGCGTCCAGCGGTCCCTCGGCCGCCGTCCGTCCTCCAGCCAGTTTGGGCTCAGGCGCCTGGTTTGGTGTTGCCCAATGGGCGTCCGGAGGTCCCACGGCCGCTGTCCGTCCTACAGCCAGTTTGGGCTCGGGCCCCTGGTTTGGTGTGGGTCAGTGGGCGTCCACCGTCTCTTCTCCAGCCAGTTTGGGCTCGGGCGCCTGGTTTGGTGTGGGCTAGTGGGCGTCCGGAGTCGCCCCGGCTACCCTCCACCCTCCGCCCTCCCGGCAGTTTGGGCACGGGCGCCTGGATTGGTGTGAGACAGTGGGCGTCCGGCGGTCCCCCGGCCGCCGTCCGTCCTCCAGCCAGTTTGGGCTCGGGCGCCTGGTTTGGTGTGGGCCAGTGGGCGTCCGGCAGTCCCCCGTCCGCCTTCCGTCCTCCAGCCAGTTTGGGCTCGGCCGCCTGGTTTGGTGTGGTCAAGTGGGCGTCCGGCGGTCCCCCGGCCACCGTCCGTCTTTCAGCCAGTTTGGGCTTGGGTGCCTACTTTGGTGTGGGCCAGTGGGCGTCCAGCAGTCCCCCGGCCGCGGTCCGTCCTCCAGCCAGTTTCGGCTTGGGCGCCTGGTTTGGTGTGGGCCAGTGGGCGTCCAGCGGTCCCTCGGCCGCCGTCCGTCCTCCAGCCAGTTTGGGCTCGGGCGCCTGGTTTGGTGTGGCCCAATGGGCGTCCGGAGGTCCCACGGCCGCTGTCCGTCCTACAGCCAGTTTGGGCTCGGGCCCCTGGTTTGGTGTGGGTCAGTGGGCGTCCACCGTCTCTCCTCCAGCCAGTTTGGGCTCGGGCGCCTGGTTTGGTGTGGGCTAGTGGGCGTCCGGAGTCGCCCCGGCTGCCCTCCACCCTCCCCGCCCCTCGTCCCGTCAGTTTGGGACACGGGCGCCTGGATTGGTGTGAGCAAGTGGGCGTCTGGCGGTTCCCCCACCCCCGGCCGCCGTCCGTCCTCCCAGCCAGTTTGGGTTTTGGGCTCGGGCGCCTGGTTTGGGTGCCATGGATCCAGTGGACCTCCGGCGGTCCCCCGCCCCCCCCGTCCGCCGTCCGTCCTCCAGCCATTGTTTTGGGCTCGGCTGCCTGGTTTGGTTGTGGTCAAGTGGGCGTGCCGGCGGTCCCGCCCCGTCCCCGTCCGTCTTTCAGCCAGTTTGGGCTTGGGTGCCTACTTTGGTGTGGGCCATTGGGCGTCCGGCGGTCCCCCAGCCGCCGTCTGTCCTCCAGCCAGTTTCGGCTCGAGCGCCTGGTTTGGTGTGGGCCACGTGGGCATTTTTTTTTTTCCGGCCTGCGGTTCCTCACGGCCAGCCGTCCGTCCTCCAGCCAGTTTTGGGCTAGGCCGGGCGCCCTGGTTGGTGTGGGAGCAGTGGGCTTCCGGGTCCCCCGGGGGTCCCCGGCCGACCGTCCGTCCTCCATACCAGTTTTGGCTCGGGCGCCTGGTTTGGTGTGGGCAAGTGGGCGTCCAACAGTCCCCCGGCCACCGTCCGTCCTCCAGCCAGTTTGGGCTCAGGTGCCTAATTTGTGTGGGCCATTGGGCGTCCGGCGGTCCCCCGGCCGCCGTCCGTCCTCCAGCTAATTTGGGCTCGGGCGCCTGGTTTGGTGTGGGCCAGTGTGTGTCCGGCGGTCCCCCGGCCGCGGTCCGTCCTCCAGCCAGTTTGGGCTCGGGCGTCTAGTTTGGTGTGGGCCAGTTGGCGTCCGGCGGTCCCCCGGCCGCCCTCCATCGTCCAGCCAGTTTGGGCTTGGGCGTCTGGTTTGGTGTGGGCCAGTGGGCGTCCGGCGGTCCCCCGCCGCCCAGTACCTCCAGCCAGTTTGGGCTGGGCGCCGGATGGTGGGCCAGTGGGCGTCCGGCGGTCCCCATCCTCCAGCCAGTTTGGGCTCGGTCGCCTGGATTGGTGCCCTGGGCCATCGCGGCGGTCCCCCAGCCGCGGTCCGTCCTCCAGCCAGTTTGGGCTCGGGCGCCTGGTTTGGTGTGGGCCAGTGGGCGTCCAGCGGTCCCCCAGCCGCGGTCCGTCCTCCAGCCAGTTTGGGCTCGGGCGTCTGGTTTGGTGTGGGCCAGTGGGCGTCCTGCGGTCCCCAGGCCGCGGTATGTCCTCCAGCCAGTTTGGGCTCGGGCGCCTGGTTTGGTATGGGCAAATGGGCGTCCGGCAGTCCCCCGGCCACCGTCCGTCCTCCAGCCAGTTTGGGCTCGGGTGCCTAATTTGGAGTGGGCCAGTGGGCGTCCGGCGGTCCCCCGGCCGCCGTCCGTCCTACAGCCAGTTTGGGCTCGGGTGCCTGGTTTGGTGTGGGCCAGTGGGCGTCCGGCGTCCCCTGGCTGCCGTCCGTCCTACAACCAGTTTGGGCTCGGGCGCCTAGTTTGGTGTGGGCCAGTGGCCGTTCGGCAGTCATCAGTCCGCCGTCCGTCCTCCAGCCAGTTTGGGCTCGGGCGCCTGATTTTGGTGTGGGTCAGTGGGCGTCCAGCGTTGCCCGGCCGCCGTCTGTCCTCCAGCCAGTTTGGGCTCGGGCGCCTGGTTTGGTTGGGGCCAGTGGGTGTCCGTCAGTCCCCTGGCCGCCGTCCGTCCTCCAGCCAGTTTGGGCTCGGGCGCCTGGTTTGGTGTGGGCCAGTGGGCGTCCAGGAGTCCCCCGGCCGCCGTCCGTCCTCCAGTCCAGTTTGGGCTTCGGGCGCCTGGTTTGGTGGGGGTAGGGTGTGGGCGTCCGGCGGTTTTGTCCCCGGCCCGGCCGTGGTCCGTCCTCCAGGCCAGTTTTTTGGGCCTCGGGCGCCTTTTGGTTTGGGTGGGTGGGCCAGTGGGGGCCGTCCCGGAGGGGCGGATCCCCAACCGGCCTAAGCGGTCCGTCCCCCTCCAAGCCAGTTTGGGTTTGTGGGGCTTGGGGCGTTCTGTCTGGTTTGGTGTGGGCCAGTGGGCGTCCTGCGGTACCCAGGCCGCGGTACGTCCTCCAGCCAGTTTGGGCTCGGGCGCCTGGTTTGGTATGGGCAAATGGGCGTCCGGCAGTCCCCCGGCCACCGTCCGTCCTCCAGCCAGTTTGGGCTCGGGTGCCTAATTTGGTGTGGGCCAGTGGGCGTCCGGCGGTCCCCCGGCCGCCGTCCGTCCTACAGCCAGTTTGGGCTCGGGCGCCTGGTTTGGTGTGGGCCAGTGGGCGTCCGGCGGTCCCCTGGCTGCCGTCCGTCCTACAACCAGTTTGGGCTCGGGCGCCTACTTTGGTGGTGTGGGCCAGTGGTCCGGTTCGGCAGTCATCAGTCCGCCGTCCGTCCTCCAGCCAGTTTTGGGCTCGGGCGCCTGATTTTAGTGTGGGTCAGTGGGCGATCCATCGTTGCCCCGGCCGCCATGCCGTCCCTGTCCTCCAGCCAGTTTGGGCTCGGGCGCCTGGTTTGGTTGGGGCCAGTGGGTGTCCGTCAGTCCCCTGGCCGCTGTCCGTCCTCCAGCCAGTTTGGGATCGGGCGCCTGGTTTGTTGTGGGCCAGTGGGCGTCCAGCAGTCCCCCGGCCGCCGTCCGTCCTCCAGCCAGTTTGGGCTCGGGCGCCTAGTTTGGTGTGGGCCAGTGGGCGTCCGGCGGTCCCCCAGCCACCGTCCGTCCTCCAGCCAGTTTGGGCTCGGGCGCCTGGTTTGGTGTGGGCCAGTGGGCGTCCGGCGGTCCCCCGGCCGCCGTCCGACCTCCAGCCAGTTTGGGCTCGGGCACCTGGTTTGGTGAGGGCCAGTGGGCGTTCGGCGGTCCCCCGGCCGCCGTCCGTCCTCCAGCCAGTTTGGGCTCAGGCGCCTTGTTTGGTGTGGGCCAGTGGGCGTCCGGCGGTCCCCCGGCCGCCGTACGTCCTCCAGCCAGGTTTGGCTCGGGCACCTGGTTTGATGTGGGCCAGTGGGGTTCCGGCAGTCCCCCGGCCGCCGTCCGTCCTCCAGCCAGTTTGGGCTCGGGCGCCTGGTTTGGTGTGGGCCAGTGGGCGTCCAGCGGTCCCCCGGCCGTCGTCCGTCCTACAGCCAGTTTGGGCTCGGACGCTGGTTGGCAGTTTGGGCTCGGGTGCCTAGTTTGGTGTGGGAAAGTGGGCGTCCGGCGGTCCCCCGTCCGCCGTCCGTCCTCCAGCTAATTTGGGCTCGGGCGCCTGGTTTGGTGTGGGAAAGTGGGCATCCGGCGGTCCCCCGGCCGCCGTCCGTCCTCCAGCCAGTTTGGGCTCGGGTGCCTGGTTTGGTGTGGGCCAGTGGGCGTCCGGCGGTCCCCCGGCCGCCGTCCGTCCTCCAGCCAGTTTGGGCTCGGGCGCCTGGTTTGGGTGTGGGGCCAGTGGGCGTCCGGGGGCTGGTCCCCGGCCGCTGGTCCATCCTCCAGCCAGTTTGGGCTCGGGCGCCTGGTTTGGTGTGGGAAAGTGGGCATCCGGCGGTCCCACGGCCGCCGTCCGTCCTCCAGCCAATTTGGGCTCGGGCGCCTGGTTTGGTGTGGGCCAGTGGGCGTCCGGCGGTCCCCCGGCCCCGGCTGTCCATTCCCCGCTCCAGCCAGGTTTGGGTGGGCTCGGGCGCTGGTTTACCAGTTTGGGCCTCGGGCGCCTAGTTTTGGTTTGGGCTTTGGGGCCAGTGGGTCGGATCCGGCTGTCCCCCAGCCCGCCGTCCGCGTCCTCCTCAGCCAGTTTGGTTTGGGCTCGGGCGCCTGGTTTGGTGTGGGCCAGTGGGCGTCCGGCGGTCCCCCGGCCGCCGTCCGTCCTCCAGCCAGTTTGGGCTCGGGCGCCTGGTTTGGTGTGGGCCAGTGGGCATCCGGCGGTCCCCCGCCCGCCGTCCGTCCTCCAGCCAGTTTGGGTTCGGGCGCCTGGTTTGGTATGGGCCAGTGGGCATCTGGCAGTCCCCCGGCCGCCATCCGTCCTCCAGCCAGTTTGTGCTCGGGCGCCTGGTTTGGTGTGGGCCAGTGGGCGTCCGGCGGTCCCCCGGCCGCCGTCCGTCCTCCAGCCAGTTTGGGCTCGGGCGCTGGTTGCCAGTTTGGGCTCGGGCGCCTAGTTTGGTGTGGGCCAGTGGGCGTCCGGCGGTCCCCCGGCCGCCGTCTGTCCTCCAGCCAGTTTGGGCTCGGGCGCCTGGTTTGGTGTGGGCCAGTGGGCATCCGGCGGTCCCCCGGCCGCCGTCCGTCCTCCAGCCAGTTTGGGTTCGGGCGCCTGGTTTGGTATGGGCCAGTGGGCATCTGGCGGTCCCCGGCCGCCGTCCGTCCTCCAGCCAGTTTGGGCTCGGGCGCCTGGTTGGTGTGGGCCAGTGGGCGTCCGGCGGTCCCCCGGCCGCCGTCCGTCCTCCAGCCAGTTTGGGCTCGGTCGCCTGGTTTGGTGTGGGCCAGTGGGCGTCGGGCGGTCCCCCAGCCGCCATCCGTCCTCCAGCCAATTTTGGCTCGGGTGCCTGGTTTTGTGTGGGCCAGTGGGCATCCGGCGGTTCCCCCCCGGCCGCCGTCCGTCCTCCGCCAGTTTTTGGGCTCGGCGCCCTGGTTTTGGTAGGGCCAGTGGGCATCCCTGCGGCCCCCTCCCCCGGCCGCCGTCCTTCCAGCCGTTTGGGGTCCGGGCGCCTGGTTTGGGTGGTGGGCCAGTGGGCGTCCGGGCGGTTCCCCCCGGCCGCCGGCCGTCCTTCCGCCAGTTGGGCTCGGCGCCCTGTTTGGTGTGGGGCCCATTGGCCGTCCGGGGCGTTCCCCAGGCCGCCTCCGTCCTCCCAGGCCAATTTTGGGCTCGGGTGGCCTGGTTTGGTGTGGGCCAGTGGGCAATCCTGGCCGGTTCCCCCCTCCGGCCAGCCGTCCCGTGGGCCTCCGGCAGCCCAGTTTGGTGTTGATCCTTTTCCTGGTTTGGTTTGGTGTGGGCCAGTGGGCCGTCCGGCGGGGTCCCCCTGCCACCGTTTCCCGGGTCCTCCATCCGGGTGGTTGGGCCTCCCGGGCCGCCTGGGTTTGGTTTTGGTGGGCCAGTTGGGCATCCGGTCCCCCGGGTCCCCCCGGCCGCCGTACCCGTTTCCCCAGCCAGTTTTGGGCCTCCGGGCCACCTTTTGGGGTTTTGGGTGGTTGGGCCAGGTGGGCGTCCGGCGGGTCCCCCCCGGCCGCCGTCCGGTCCTCCACCATTTTGGGCTCGGGCGCCTGGTTTTTGTGTGGCCATTGGGCGGTCCCGGGCGGTCCCCCTCCCCCCGCCGTCCGTCCTCCAGCCCGTTTGGGTTGGGGCTCCGTGGTCGCCCCGGTTTGTGGTGGTCCGTTTGGGCGGTCCCTGGTTTGGTTCCTGGGTGGCGGTCCCCCGGCCGCGCCGTCCTCCAGCCCAGTTTTGGCTAGGGCGCCTGGTTTTGTGTGGGCCAGTGGCCGTCCAGCGGTCCCCCGGCCGCCGTCCGTCCTCCAGCCAGTTTGGGCTCGGGCGCCTGGTTTGGTGTGGGCCAGTGGGCGTCCGGCGGTCCCCCGGCCGCCGTCCGTCCTCCAGCCAGTTTTGGCTCGGGCGCCTGGTTTGGTGTGGGCCAGTGGGCGTCCGGCGGTCCCCCGGCCGCCGTCCGTCCTCCAGCCAGTTTGGGCTCGGGCGCCTGGTTTGGTGTGGGCCAGTGGCGTCCGCGTCCCCCGAGCCGCCGTCCGTCCTCCAGCCAGTTTGGGCTTGGGCGCCTGGTTTGGTGTGGGCCAGTGGGCATCCGGCGGTCCCCCGGCCGCTGTCTGTCCTCCAGCCAGTTTGGGCTCGGGCGCCTGATTTGGTGTGAGCCAGTGGGCATCCGGCGGTCCCCCGGTCGCCGTCCGTCCTCCAGCCAGTTTAGGCTCGGGCGCCTGGTTTGGTGTGGGCCAGTGGGCGTCCGGCGGTCCCCCGGCCGCCGTCCGTCCTCCAGCCAGTTTGGGCTCGGTCGCCTGGTTTGGTGTGGGCCAGTGGGCGTCTGGCGGTCCCCCGGCCGCCGTCTGTCCTCCAGCCAGTTTGGGCTCGGGCGCCTGGTTTGGTGTGGGCAGTGGGCATCGGGCGGTCCCCCGGCCGCCGTCCGTCCTCCAGCCAGTTTGTGCTCGGGTTCCTGGTTTTGTGTGGGCCAGTGGGCGTCCGGCGGTCCCCCAGCCTCCGCAGTTCAGTCCTCGCCCAGTTTGGGATCGGGCGCTGGATTTGTTGGCAGTTTGGGCTCGGTCGCCAGTTTTGTTTCGGTGTGGGCCAGTGGGCGTCCGGCGTCCCCCACGGCCGCGTCCGTCCATCCAGGCCAGTTTGGGCTCGGGAGCGCCTGGTTTCCTTGGTGTGGCCACCCAGTGGGCATCCGGCGGTCCCCCGGCCGCCGTCCACCGTCTCCAGCCAGTTTCCCTGGCTCGGGAGCCTGGTTTTGTGTGGGCAGTGGGCGTGCGGTCCGATCCCCCGGCCGCCGTCCGTTCCTTTCAGCCAGTTTGGGACTCAGTTTCGCTGTTTGGTGGGGCCAGTGGGCATCGGCGGTGCCCCCGGCCACCGTCCGTCCTCCAGCAGTTTTGGGCTCGGGCGCTCTGGTTTTTGTGGGGGCGGGCCAGTGGGCTGTCCGGCGGTCCCCCGGGCCCGTCCGTCCGTCACCTCCAGCCAGTTTGGGTTCGGGGTTCGGGCTGTTGGTGGTGAGCCAGTGGGCGTCCGCGGTCGGCGCCGTCCCCCGCCGTCAGTCCTCCAGCCAGTTTGGGCTCGGGCGCCTGTTTGGTGTGGGCAAGTGGGATCCCGGCGGGTCCCCCGGCCGCCGTCCGTCCTCCAGCCAGTTTGGGTTCGCGTCGCTGGTTTGGTATGGGGCCAGTGGGATCTGGCGGTCGCCCGGCCGCCGTACCGTCCTCCCAGCCAGTTTGGGCTCGGGCGCCCTGTTTGGTGTGGGCCAAGTGTCCGCATCCGACGGTCCCCGGCCACAGTCTGTCCTTCAGCCAGTGGGCTCGGGCGTGGTTGCAGTTTTGCGGCTCGGGCGCCTTAGTTTGTGTGGGCAGTGGGCATCCGGCAGTCCACAGGCCGCCGTCTGTCCCCAGCCAGTTTCGCCCGGGCGCCTGGTTTGGTTTGGCCAGTGGGCGTCCGGAGTCCCCCGGCACCGTCCGTTTCCTCAAGCCACAGTTTTGGATCGGGCGCCCTGGTTTTGTGTGGGCGTGGGCGTGCGGGTGATCCCCCGGCGCCGTCGTCCTCCAGCCAGTTTGGCTCGGGCGCCTGGTTGTGTGGGCCAGTGGGCGTGCGGTGATCCCCCAGCCGCCGTCCGTCCCTTCAAGCAGTTTGGCGCTCAGTCGCTGGTTTGGTGGGCCAGTGGCATACGGCGGTCCCCCGGCATCCGCCCGTCCTCCAGCCAGTTGGGCTCGGGCGCCTGGTTGGTTGAGGCCAGTGGGCGTTCCGGGCGGTTCCCGGCGCCGGTCCGTTCCTCCAGCCAGTTTGGGTTCGGCGCCTGGTTGGCTGTGAGCATGTGGGCGTCCGGCGGTCCCACGGCCGCAGTCCGTCTCCTCCAGCCAGTTTGGGATCGGGAGCCTGGTTTGGTTTGTGGGCAATGGGAATCCGGCGGTACCCGGCCGCCGTCCGTCCTCAGCCGTTGGGTTCGGGCGCCTGGTTTGTATGGGCCAGTGGGCATCGGCGGTCCCGGCAGCCGTTCCGTCCTCCAGCCAGTTTGGGCTCGGGGCCCGTTTGGTGTGGGCCAGTGCGCATCCGACGGTCCCCCGCCACCGTCTGTCCTCCAGCACAGTTTGGGCTCGGGCGATCTGGTTGCCAGTTGGGCATGTTTGTTTTTATTTTGGGCGCCTAGTTTGGTTTGTGGGCCAGGGGCATACGGCAGTCCCCCGGCGCGTCTGTCCTCCAGACAGTTTGGGGCCCGGGCGCCTGGTTTGGTTTGGGCAGTTGGGGGCGTCGGGTCCCCCGGCACCGTCCGGTCCTACAAAAAACCAGTTTGGGCTCGGGGCCTAGTTTGGTGTGGGCCAGTGGGCATCGGCGGTTCCACCCGGCGGCCGTCCGCCTCCAGCCAGTTTTGGCTCGGGCGCCTGTCCTGGTTTTGTGTGGGCAGTGGGCGTCCGGCGGTCCCCTGGCCGCGTCTTCCGGTCCTCCAGGCAGTTGGGCTCGGTCGCCCATGGTTTTGTGTGGGCCAGTGTTGCGTTCGGCGGTCCCCCGGCCGCCGCCGTCCGTCCTCCGCCAGTTTTGGCTTGGTCCAGCCTGTTTGGTGTGGGCCAGTGGGCTTCCGGCGTCCCCCGCCGCCGTCCGTCCTCCAGCCATTTGGGCTCGTCGCATGGTTTGGGTGATGCCAGTGGGCGTCCGGCGTCCCCCGGCCGCCGTCCAGGCCTCCATCCAGTTTGGGTTTCGGCGGGGCGCCTTTTTGGTTTGGTGCCTAGATCCAGTGGGCGTCCGGCTGGTTCCCCCGCCGGCCGCCGTCCGTCCTCCAGCCAGTTTGGGCTCGGGTCGCCTGGTTTGGGTGGGTAAGGGCGTGGGCATCCGGGCGGTCCCCTCCCCGGTCCGCCGTCCGTCCTCCGCTAGCCTGTTTGTTTTGTTCGGGCGCCTGGTTTGGTATGGGCCAGTGGGCAATCTGGCAGGTCCCCGGCCGGCCGTCCGCCCTCCAGGCCAGTTTGGCCGGGCGCCCTGTTTGTGTGTGGCCAGTGGGCATCCGGCGGTCCCCGGGCCAACGTATGTCCCATTCCAGCCAGTTTTAGGCCGGGCGCTGGTTGCCAGGGGTTTGGCGGTCCGGGCGCCTAGTTTGGTGTGGGCCAGTGGGCAATCCGGCGGTCCCCCGGCCGCCGTCCGTCCTCCAGCCTGGTGGCCAGTTTGGGCCTCCGGGCGCCTGATTGGGTGGCCAGTTTGGGCGTTGGCGGTACCCCGGCGCTATCGGTCCTCCAGCCAGTTTGGGCTTTCCGGGCGCCCTGATTTGGTTTTGTGGCCAGTGGGCCATCCGGCGGTCCCCAGCCGCCGTCAGTTTCCTCAGGCCAGTTTGAGCTCGGGCCGCCTGGGATTTTGTGTGGGCCAGTGGGCCAATCGGCTCGGTCCCCCAAGGCCGCCGTTGGCTCCGTCCTCCAGCCAGTTGGGCCTCGGGCGCCTGCCTGATTTAGTTTGGGCCAGTGGGCCGTCCGGTCTGGTCCCCGGCCGCCGTCCGTCCTCCAGCCAGTTTGGGCTCGGGTGAGCCTGATTTGTGTGGGCCACTGTGGGCGTCGGCGGTCCCCCGGCCGCCGTCCGGCCGCTCAGCCAGTTTGGGCCGGGCGTGATTTGGGTGTGGGACCAGTGGGCGTTCCGGCCGGTCTCCCGGCCGTCCGTTCCGTCCTCCAAGCCCCACGGTTTGGGCCCTCGGGCGCCTGATTTGGTGTGGGCCAGTTGGGCGTCGGCGGTTCCCCCAAGCCGCCGTCCGTTCCTCCAGCCAGTTTGGGCCTTCGGGCGCCTGATGTGTGTGGGCCAGGGTGTTCGTCCGGCGGTCCCCCGGGCCGCCGTCCGTCCTCCAGCCAGGTTTGGCGCTGGGCGCCTGGGTTTGGGTGGGCCCAGTGGGCGTCGGCGGCCACGCCGCCGTCCGTCCTCCCAGGCCAGGTTGGGACCCCCTCGGGCCGCCTGGTTTTGGTGTGGGCCAGTGGGCGGTCCGGCGGTTCCCCCGGCCGCCGTTACCGTCCTCCAGCCAGTTTGGGCTCGGGCGCCTGATTTGGTGTGGGCCAGTGGGCGTCCGGGCGGTCCCCGGCCAGCCGTTTTCGTCCTCCAAGCCAGTTTGGGATAGGGCCGCATGATTTGGGTGTGGGCCACGTGGGCCGGTCCGGCGGTCCCCCAGCCCCGCCGTCCGTCCTCACAGCCAGTTTGGGGCCTCGGGCCGCCTGTTTGGTGTTTGTGGTCCAGTGGGAATCCAGGCCCGGTTCCCCCGGTGCCGTCCGTCCTCCAGACGTTTGGGCTCGGGCGCCTGGTTTGGTGTGGGCAGTGGGCCATCGGACGGTTTCCCCGGCTGCCGTCGTCTCCAGCCAGTTTGGGCCTCGGGCGCCTGATTTGGTGGGTGTGGGCCAATTGGGCCGGTCCGGAGGTCCCCCGGGCCTGCCGTCCGTCCTCCAGCCAGTTTGGGCTCGGGCGCCTGGTTTGGTGTGGCAGGGTGGGGGTCCGGCCGGTCCCGGCCCGCCGTCCGTTCCTCCATCAGTTTGGGGCTCGGGCGCTGGGTTTGGTGTGGGCCAGGTGGGCGATCCGGCGGTTCCCCCGGCCTGCCGTCCCCAGTCCCTCCAGCCACGTTTGGGCTCGGGCTCTGATTTGGGTGGGGCCAGTGGGCCGGGTCCGCGGTCCCGGCCGCCGTCCGTGTTTTCCACCAGTTTGGGCTGTGGGCGCCTGATTTGGCGTGGGGCCAGGTGGGCGTCGGCGGTCCCCAGCCCGCCGTCCGTCCTCCAGCAGTTTGGGCTCCAGGCCGCCTGATTTGGTGTGGCCGCCAGTGGGCCTGTCGGCGTCCCCCGGCCGCCGTACGGTCCTCAGCCAGTTTGGGCTCGGGCGCCTGATTTGGTGGTGGGCAGTGGGGTTCCGGCGGTACCCTGGCCGCCATCCGGGTCCTCCAGCCAGTTTGCCGGGCTTCCCCCGGGCGCCCGCTGATTTAGTGTGGGCCAGTGGGCCGTCCGGCGGTCCCCCGCCCGCCGTCCGGCCTCCAGCCCAGTTTTGGGCTCTGGGCGCCTGATTTGGTTGGGTGGGCCAGTTGGGCGTTCGGCGTGTCACCCGGGCGCCCGTCCGGCCTCAGGCCAGTTGGGGCCCCCCCACGGGCCGCCTGATTGGTGTGGGCCAGTGGGCCAGGTCCGGCCGTCTCCGGCCGCCGTCAGTTCCTGCCAGCCAGTTTGGGCGCGGGCGCCCTGCAGGCCGCCGGTCGGTTCCTCCAGGCCAGTTTGGGCTCGGGCCGCCTGATTTGGTTGGTGGGCCAGTGGGCCGGTTCCGGCGGTCCCCCGGCCGCCGGCCGTCCTCCAGCCAGTTGGGCCTCCGGAGCCTGATTTGGTTTGGGTTGGGCCAGTGGGGTTCCGGGCAGTCCCCCGCCGGTCCCCGGTTTCATCCAAGGCCAGTTTGGGCTCGGGCGCCTGATTTGGTGGGGCCACGTGGGCGTCCGGCAGGTCCCCCGGCCGCCGTTCCGTCCTCCAGCCAGTTGGGCCTCGGGCGCCTGGTTTGGTGTGGGGCCCCCCCCCCCCCAGTGGGCCGTCCGGCGGTTCCCCCGGCCGCCCGTTCCAATCCTCCAGCCAGTTGGGCCTGGGCGCTGTTTGGTGTGGGGCCAGTTTGGGCGTCCGGGGGCGGTCCCCCGGCCGCCATCCGGGGTCCTCCAGCCAGTTTGGGCTCGGGCGCGTGGTTGGTGTGGCCAAGGTGGGCCGTTCCGGCGGGTCCCCGGAGCGTTTTCCGGTCCTCCAGCCCAGTTTGGCCTCGGGCGGCCTGGTTTGTGTGTGGCCAGTGCGTCCGGCGGTCCCACCGGCCGGCCGTCGTCCTCCAGCCAGTTTGGGCTCGGGCCGCCCTGGTTTGTTGTGAGTTGGCCATGTGGGGGTCCGGCGGTCCCCCCGGCCGCGTCCGTCCTCCAGCCAGTTTGGGCGGGGCGCCTGATTTGGTGTGGGCCAGTGGGCGGTCCGGCGGTTCTCCCGGCCGCCGTCCGTCCTCCAGACAGTTTGGGCCTGGGCGCCGGGTTGGTGTGGGCAAGTGGGCGTCCGGCGGTCCCCCGGCCGCCGTCCGTCCTCCAGCCAGTTTGGGCTCGGGCGCCTGATTTGTGTGGGCCAGTGGGCGTCGGCGTCCCCCGGCCGCCGTCCGTCCTCAAGCCAGTTTGGGCTCGGGCGCGATTTGGTGTGGTCCGTGGGCGTCCGCGCGGCCCCCGCAGCCGCCGTCCGTCCTCCAGCCAGTTTGGTCGGGGTGGGCCTGGTTTGGTGTGGGCCAGTGGGAATTTCCGGCGGTCCCACGGTTGCCGTCCGTCCTCCAGCCAGTTTGGGCTCGGGCGACTGATTGGGTGTGGGCCCAATGGGCCTCAGGCGGTCCCCCGGCCGCGTCCGTTCCTCCAGCCCGTTTGGGCTCGGGCGCCTGGTTTTGGGGGGCCAGTGGGCATCCGGCGGGTCCCCCGGCTGCCGTCCGTCCTCAGCCAGTTTGGGCTCGGGAGCCTGATTTGGTGTGGGCCAATGGGCGTCCGGCGGTTCCCCCCGGCCGCCGTCCGTCCTTTTCAGCCAGTTTTTGTTCGGGCGGGCCCTGGTTTGGTATGGGCCAGTGAACGTCCAGGCGGTGGTCGCCCAGCTGCCGTCCGTTCTCTCCAGCCAGGTTTGGGCGCCTTCTCTTGGAAAAGGGCCAATGAGAGTTGGCTAAGTTCAGGTGCCTCCCGTCTGGGTGCCTCCTCTGCCAATTCTTTCTTTCTGCCTTACTTTTTCTTCCTTTTCCGTCCTCCAGCCCAGTTTTGGGCTCGGGTCCTGGTTTGGTGGTGGGCCAGTGGGCATCCGGCGGTCCCCCGGTTGCCGTCGTGCCTCCAGCCAGTTTGGGCTCGGGCGCCTGATTTGGTGTGGGCCAGGGGTGGGCGTCCGGCAGTCCCCCCCCGGCAGCCGTCCGTCCTCCAGCCAGTTTGGGGCCTCGGGCGCCCTGATTTGGTGTGGGCCAGTGGGACGTCCGGCAGTCCCCCGGCCGCCGGTCCCGTCCGTCCTCCAGCCCAGTTGGGCTGGGCGCCTGGTTTGGTGTGGGCCAGTGGGCGTCCGGCGGTCCCCCGGCCGCCGTCCATCCTCCAGCCAGTTTGGGCTCGGGCGCCTGGTTTGGGTGGGTTGGGGCCAGTTGGCGTCCGGGCGGTCCCCCGGCCGCCGTCCGTCCTCCAGCCAGTTTGGGCTCGGGCGCCTGGTTTGGTGTGGGCCAGTGGGCGTCCGGCGGTCCCCCGGCCGCCGTCCGTCCTCCAGCCAGTTTGGGCTCGGGCTCCTGGTTTGGTGTGGGCCAGTGGGCGTCCGGCGGTCCCCCGGCCGCCGTCCGTCCTCCAGCCAGTTTGGGCTCGGGCGCCTGGTTTGGTGTGGGCCAGTGGGCGTCCGGCGGTCCCCCGGCCGCCGTCCGTCCTCCAGCCAGTTTGGGCTCGGGCGCCTGGTTTGGTGTGGGCCAGTGGGCGTCCGGCGGTCCCCCGGCCGCCGTCCGTCCTCCAGCCAGTTTGGGCTCGGGCGCCTGGTTTGGTGTGGGCCAGTGGGCGTCCGGCGGTCCCCCGGCCGCCGTCCGTCCTCCAGCCAGTTTGGGCTCGGGCGCCTGGTTTGGTGTGGGCCAGTGGGCGTCCGGCGGTCCCCCGGCCGCCGTCCGTCCTCCAGCCAGTTTGGGCTCGGGCGCCTGATTTGGTGTGGGCCAGTGGGTGCGTCCGGCGGTCCCCCACCAGCCGCCGGTCCGTCCTCCAGCCAGTTTGGGCTCGGGTGCCTGGTTTGGTGTTGGGCCAGTGGGCATTCCGGCGGATCCCCCACCGGTTGCCTCCGTCCGTCCTTCCCTAGCCAGTTTGGGCTCGGGCGCCTGATTTGGATTTGGTTGTGGGCCAATGGGGCCTCCCGGCGGTACCCCCGGCCGCCGTTCCGTCCTCCAGCCAGTTTTGGGCCTCGGGCGCCTGGTTTTGGGGTGGGTGGGCCAGTGGGCATCCGGCCCCCCCCCCCCCCCCGGTCCCCCGGCTGCCGTCCGTCCTCCAGCCAGTTTGGGCTCGGGCGCCTGATTTGGTGTGGGCCAGTGGGCGTCCGGCGGTCCCCCGGCCGCCGTCCGTCCTTCAGCCAGTTTTTGTTCGGGCGCCTGGTTTGGTGTGGGCCAGTGAACGTCCGGCGGTCGCCCAGCTGCCGTCCGTTCTCTAGCCAGGTTTGGGCGCTTCTCTTGGAAA